>NC_073639.1:34270833-34573863 GCF_029407905.1 Bubalus kerabau | reverse complement strand
TGTTTATGGCAGGAAGATTATCTGATTCATCAGTTAAAATGCTGGCTTAAAAGTCAACATTCTAAAAATGAAGATCATGGCTCCCCATCACTTCATGGTAAATAGATGAGGAAAAAATGGAAAGAATGACAGACTTTATTTTCTTGGGCTCTAAAATCACTGCAGATGGTGACTGAAGCCATGAAATTAAAAGACGCCTGCTCCTTGGAAGAAAAGCTATGACAAACCTAGACAGTGTATTAAAAAACAGAG
The DNA here is from genome assembly GCF_029407905.1 of Bubalus kerabau. NCBI lineage: Eukaryota > Metazoa > Chordata > Mammalia > Artiodactyla > Bovidae > Bubalus > Bubalus kerabau. The sequence goes on along the minus strand of NC_073639.1, from coordinate 34,573,611 downwards.
ATATCACCTTGCCAACAAAGGTCTGTATAGTCAAGGTCTGTATGGCTTTTCCAGTAGTCATGTACAGATGTGAGAGCTGGACCATAAGGCTAAGTGCCAAAGAATTGATGCTTTCAAACGGTGGTGCTGGAGAAGACTCTTGAGAGTCCCTTGGACAGCAAGGAGATTAAACCAGTCAATCCTAAAGGAAATCAACCCTGAATATTCATTGGCAGGACTGATGCTGAAGCTGAAGCTCCAATACTTTGTCTTCCTGACATGATGAGCTGACTCACTGAAAAAGACCCTGATGCTGGGAACAATTGAAGGCAGGAGGAAAAGGGGACGACAGAGGATGAGATGACTGGATGGCATCTTTGACTCAGTGAACATGAGTTTGAGCAAACTCTGGGAGATAGTGAAGGGCGGGGAAGCCTGGAGTACTGCAGTCCATGGGGTGACCAAAAGTCGGACATGACGGTGCAATCGAATAACAACAACTGTAAATTTTCGCCTACACAACACTCATTATCATATGAAAGTGGAATATACAAAACTAGGCTAGAGTAGGTTCTTAAAACCACTAGTAAACTTCATGAGCAAGTGTCCTAGAGTTCATGAACCTAATTCCTGCTACATTATCTCCTTTCTCCTCTCTCTCAACCTGCACCTATGTTCTTATGGGGAATTCTTTATGACCAATTGACTGAGGAAAAAATAATGGGCCATATTTAGAAATGGTTCTATATGATATGCTGGCAATACCCAAAGTAGACTGCACCATCTAAAGTCCCACTCTGGAGAGGCCATAAATGAAAATTATGAAGTTACATCTTCTTAGCAGGCATGATTCCAATCAGATATAATTATCTGCCTAGCCTAGAAGTAGAGATTGCCAGGGTGACCGCTAAAGTTTCATAAGTGGAGGCTAATAGTTTTCCTAGATGGTGAGGAGCTTTGTTTAATTCCAAAAAGACAGAACACCAATGGCTTTCCCTCATTCTCTCCTTTTCTATGATTGGTTATACCTTTCAGACTACTGAACTCTTGTGCCTGTCATTTTTACCACTGCCCACATTTCACTAACTAGAGAATAACAGAATGGATATAGATAAAGATGGATACAAGTGATGTAGAAAGAAAAGATATAGTAGAGGCATGGGGAACTAGCAAGTTTTTCACCTTATGTTTCATACAATGGGACATTTGCTTCTGATTTTCTAATTGATAGAAGCGTACATCCTTGAAGAATAGGTAAGTAGTGGAAGAAGTAGAAATCTACCTTTTTAATTTCTGAACCTTGCTTTATTTCTGGTCTCATCCACTTTTTAGCTAATCAAAATATCTTCTACAGTCTAGAATAAAATATTTACTGTTCATGACTATGCACTTTCAAAATTATTGTGGTTAATTATACAGAAAGAAAATTAATTCTGGATAAATCTCATTTTAGCCCAAAAGTCAAGGCTACGTCTCCAATATCAAGGGCTTAATTAAATATCTTACCTAGCAGTACACCTCTTAGAAGCTAAAGAACTACAGGCCACGTGCATGAATAGCGGTCGAGGTAAAAGGGACTTTACATCCAGTGAAGAGATGACACGAGGGTAAGGCACCAGGATAAAATGGCTGCCTTCAAATATTTAAAAAATGGTCATAAGAGGTGAGGTTAAGATGGTGTACCTGTGTATTTATTAATAAATTCAGTGAAACCAAAATGTAGATTTTGATGCAGGATAAAAAAATGAGTTGGGTAAAAGAGTTGTTCAAGCAGAGGCCAGATTATCAATAATCATGGGTTTGAGGAAAGGGATCCCTGCATTGATGAGATATTTGATCTGTTCTATATAATAACCTTAAACCTTGCCAATGTTTTACTTTTAGGAGAAAAACAGGTTTTCTGAAAGAGAACATTTATTTTCCAATCTGTAATATCTTTTTTAAATGACAGTTATTGAAAGAAAGGATTTTATGAATAAAAATGTCAATTGAAATATTAGAAGTGGTTTTCTGGCTAATTAATAGGCAGAAAGACATTCTCAGAAATTCCTCTAGGCCAAATGATATATAGATACATTTTTATACAATATCTCCTGAGCCAACTAATATATAACAAACTTCTGACTCACATGGTAGAAGCCAGTCTCACTTGGCAGAGAAACTCCACACTATGGGATGAATCACAAGATTTAACCATATTACAGATTAAAGGTTTCTCTTAAAACGTACTAAAAGAAATATTTTGAAGGACTCATTTCCTGGGTATTGAATGCTTAGACACTGGAAATTGTTATAAATATCATATATTAGTTTTTTATTCAGAGAGTGCAAGACCCAAGGGTTTAATTGTGGTCACTTGAAAGAATTATAATGTCTGATAATTAATTCCACACATATTGCTTTGTTCTTCTAAGTTTTATATATGAATGAGAGCAAAGGAATAATAAAAATATCGGTGACTCAGAATTCTCTTACAGCCATTCTATACTAATAGCAGCACATATGTCTTTTATGTGAATAAATCAGGGTGTGTTTCTCATACATAGCCTCCCAAAATGCAACATCTCTTACAGACTATTATGAAGCACTTAATAACTTTACTTAAAAGCAAGTGAAGAAAAACCTAAGCTCTACTATTCTAAATATCTATCATTCACATTTAGCAACCTTGGCATAAACCTTTCACTGGCTGTCTTTTTCCAAGCTCCATTCCTTTCCAACTGACCCTCAATCTACCCACCTTTTCCTCTACTAGTTCTTTCACAGACTTCAATTACGAGTAAATCACCTACACCCTCCATCTTCACTGGTATACTCCTAGTGCTTCTCCTTAGTCAGACATACCACATACCAGAAACCTCAATACACATTAATCTTCACACTAAGTTCAATACAGTTGTCAAGGAGGAAGGATTTTACACAATTTGTAGTCTTCATCATTAAGCAACTGCCATTATTAACAGTTATATAATGATTTATAGTATATATTCAGCCTGAATTTCCTATTTCTCCAGTTTTACTCCTACCTCTGACTCTAGCTATCCTCTTTTTTTCTCTTTCTATTCCTTCTATATTATGCCTCAGATCTCAGTCTCTCTTCTCTTTATATATCATCTTGTATTGTCATATCTTCAACTCATTATTTTTTAAGAAGCCTCTCAAATCTAAATAAACTGTATAACCCCTATTCCATACTCCAGATCTTCATGTCTACCATATGAATCTACCATCTTCTCCATCCAGCACCTTCTTCTTCTCTATCTATTAATTTAATCCAAAAGTCTCCTGATCACATGGGAAGAGTAACCCAAGGTTGAGGTTTGATTTCTCCTTCTCGCTCTTCTAAAACAATCATCTAGTTCTACTTACCCAATCTTATCTTGTGGTTCAGATGGTAAAGAATGTGCCTGCAATGCGGGAGAGCCAGGTTCAATCCCTGTGTCAGGAAGATCCCCTGGAGAAAGGAATGGCAACCCACTTCAGTATTCTTGCCTGGGAAATCCCATGGACAGGGGAGTCTGGCAGGCAAAAGTCCATGGGGTCACAAAGAATTGGACACGACTGAGTGACTAACACTTTCACTTTCACTGTTACCTCTATTCTTTATTTTCATCTCTAGAATACCTCAGTAGTTCCGGTTACTGCCTACCACTATTATCATTGCTTACTACTTGGGTCCCCTCTTCCAATTCCTTTCAGACCCCTTCAGTTCTGCGCATCACTTTCAGATTAAATATTTCCTGCTTAGTAATGTTGATGGCTCTCTGTCATCTACTAAATTCATTTAAAACCTGTACCTTAACACTGAAAGCCCTAATTGTCCTATACCTACACACCAAACCCCCTATCTAAGCACTAAACAAATATGCCTTGATTTCCTGCTTAAAGTTCTTCAATCATTTCCCACTGCCTGAAGAATTCAATACTGCAGCAATGAGTAAGGGTAACACTTCTTTACTCCTTTAGTAGAAGACTAAACACTTCAGTCTGTGAAAATGAAAGTGAAGTCACTTAGTCCTGTCTGACTCTTTGTGACCCCAAGGACTGTAGCCTACCAGGCTCCTCTGTCCATGGGATTTTCCAGGCAAGAGTACTGGAATGGGTTGCCATTTCCTTCTCCAGAGGATCCATCAGACCCAAGGATCAAACCCGGGTCTCCTGCATTGTAGGCAGACACTTTACCCTTCCGAGCCACAAGGGAAGTCCTTTTAACCCACTCCTTAATCCTCCTTGCTGAAGTACTATTCATTTTGTGATTTTGAAGTATGAGAAAGCTCAGTTACTGTCTCTTCTTTCTCAATGGGACTCAGAGAGCCACCATTTTTATCTGCTCCTCCTTGTACTACATTTTTCTGTTTTTCTACCCCCCCCCCAATAAAATCAGGGTTCCATGTGTGGTGACCTATATTGTGTGTGACCACCACTGTGACTGGGTAAGTCAGTCTGTCTAATTCTGAACTTCAGTAAGAAGTCCTCCACCAATGTTATACATCCATGTCACTTTCTCCCATGTGAGTTTAATCATTAATAAAACTGATGTTTAGTTCTAATGACTCCATTTTACCATGCTTCCCTGGTGGCTCAATGGATAAAGAATCTGACTGCCAAAGCAGGAGACACAGGTTTGATCCCTGGGTCGGGAAGATCCCTTGGAGAAGGAACTGGCAGTATTCTTGCCTGAAAAATCCCAAGGACAGAGGAACCTGGTGAGCTACAGTCCATGGGGTAGCAAAAGAGTCAAATATGACTGAGTGAGCACAATTTATAACCAAAGCTAGAAAAGCGAAGATGCCATTTACAGGCCTCAGTGGCTCAGACAGTAAAACATCTGTCTACAATGTGGGAGACCTGGGTTCGATCCCTGGGTCGGGAAGATTCCCTGGAGAAGGAAATGGCAACCCACTCCAGTACTCTTGCCTGGAAAATCCCATGGACGGAGGAGCTTGGTGCAGGCTACTGTCCATGGAGTGGCAAAGAGTCGGGCATGACTGAGTGACTTCACTTCACTTCAGAGTCCAAGACAATTGACGTTTCTTATCCTGCCCACCTTTTGGCATCATCCTGTCACTGTCTACAGGCATTCTATATACTTGCCACATTACTTATAATTTCCCAAATGTGTCTTCTTGTTTTTACCACCAGAACTGTTAACATGCCATTTCCCCAGCTTGTGGAACTCTTCCAAGCTCCTGCCCTTTATTAAAAAGCCTAAAGACAATCTGAACTTTTTTACCTCTTAAAAACCTAGATGTCCATCAGCAGATGAATGGATAAGAAAGCTGTGGTACATATACACAATGGAGTATTACTCAGCCATTAAAAAGAACACATTTGAATCAGTTCTAATGAGGTGGATGAAACTGGAGCCTATTATACAGAGTGAAGTAAGCCAGAAATAAAAACACCAATACAGTATACTAACGCATATATATGGAATTTAGAAAGATGGTAACGACAACCCTGTATGCGAGACAGCAAAAGACACAGATGTATAGAACAGTCTTTTGGACTCTGTGGGAGAGGGAGAGGGTGGGATGATTTGGGAGACTGGCATTGAAACATGTATAATATCATATAAGAAAAGAACTGCCAGTCCAGGTTCGATGCAGGATACAGGATGGTTGGGGATGGTGCACTGGGATGACCCAAAGGGATGGTATGGGGAGGGAGAAGGGAGGGGGGTTCAGGATGGGGAACACGTGTACACCCGTGGTGGATTCATGTTGATGTATGGCAAAACCAATACAATATTGTAAAGTAATTAGCCTCCAATTAAAATAAATAAATTTAAATTTAAAAAAAAACACCATCCTAGATATCTTCAGGAAACAAATTCAATTTGGCCCTGGTGAGCCCTACTGAAAAGCCCACCAAGTCTTACAAAGGGTATATATCATATCATATCACATCATATCATACCCTAGAATGTCAAATCACACAGAAGTAATTCAAATTCCTCTGAAAAGCTATCACCTAAAAACACTTTACTATACATTCTTAGACTCAATGTACCTATACCCTCAAAATGTACATTATAAAAAAAATGTACATTATTGTGCAAGTCCAACAGTTAAAAATAAAATTTAGATTTAATAAGATGCTTTTAGCCAGAGAATCCAGAAATAAGTAAATTCTGCCCCAGACCACAGGAAACGTCCCTTACCCTGTGGTTCCTAAGGAAGCAGAACAAAGGAAATACTGGCAAAGGAAAAAGAAATAGGGGGAAAAACAAAACAAAACAAAACCTTTATTATTATTAGGCATGCATTGGGCCCTAAAGTCAAATGAAGACTATCCTAGTGAGTTAGAATTTGGAATGTATTATGCTATAGACATAAAAGGCCTCTGAGCCCAAACTGGAACCTCAGATCTTACTTTTAGCTCTGATCAGTCACATAGAGGAAAAGAGAGAAGAAGGGAAGTCTGAAAGAGGCCTTGTGTCTGGTGAAGTCTAGCCTGAAGATATACAGAACGAACCATTTGCTTACAGAAGGCATTGCAGGTTTTGAAACTAGATGAAATCACCAAGTCAGTGAGTGAACTAGGAAAGCAAAGCTCAGGACTGAGCCCTGGGATGATAAAGAAGCATCACCTATGACCTGGGGTCCAGAAGGAGAAAAATAGGGAGTATATATTATCCTTGAAGCCAAGAGAAAATAAAATGCTTTAAGGAGTATGTATTCTGTTGTTCAAATTCTACTATTGAGTCAAATAAGATGAAAAGCCCATGAGGTTTAGCACATGGAGACCATTGGTGACTTCAAATACTAGTGTAGATGACAGAAGTCAGAAGTCCTGGTGTCACTACTGACTAGCCATGACTGTGGAAAACCTTTTTTCTTTTTTAAACATGAGATGATGATCATAAGATTAATTCCTACTTCAAAGTGTATTATGCAGACTAAATCACATATTAAATACTCAACACAGCACTTGTCAGACTGCAAACCTTCAAATATTATCTATTAGTCCCAGAAGAGTAGGAAGACATCAAAGGCAAACCAATAACCCTTGCTCTGACTTCTCACATGGGCACTATGAGATATTCCAGAGTTGTGCCAAATCCATCAAACTCATTCTTTAGCCTCCTATTTCTTCTGTTTTCTTCACACCCTAATTCCTAAAAGTTATCCTCTCAATCTATTTATTTGTTTGCAAAATTAAAGTCCACAACACTTTCATGAGTCAAAAAAGCATGCTTTCTAAGTAGCTCCAGTTGCTCTTTAAACAAATATATTTTGATCAAGAAATGAAGAAGCCAAACATCTCTTTTAATCTAAAACCCAAACCCCAAGGTACTATTACCATCCTCAACACTTTTCACTTAGTGCTGAGTAAATATGCACACTATAAATATGCATATGCAGTAACAGGAGAGTATGTTGCCTCCAAATTTATTTTATCTAATAAAACTGTGTGCTGAAACAGTCCTATCCGTCTACAATATGTCTATGGTAGAATGATGGTGACCTAATACAAAACATTAATTCCCATTTGACATTCTTCATAGTAGTAATCCCTGTGCTGACAGGTGGCTAGTAATTTCAAAAGTAATTATGGAGATACTATCTGCAGATGTTTGGGAATGTACTACAATTCTTGTAAATGGGTACCATAGGAATATGTGGAAAATGATAGCTAATATAAATTTTATTATAAAGAGACACATCTCCTCAAGAACATCTGGAAGACCTTGTGTGTAAAAGAATTAGAGGTGGGTAACAGGGACCGTGTAGAGAACCTTGGCACTTAGTAAGTATAACCAGCTTCATGATGTCAGCAAGACACTGATTTGGTGTGAGGATTCTAAGTCTTCACCCTACATCACCCCCCTCTTGGACTAACCTTCAGGACAGGAGCCAGATGGATAATTCTTCCCTTTCTTTTTCCAACAAAAGGAACAAACTTGCATAATATATCAAGTTTAAGTCAATGGGTATACATGGATATATTTTGTTACTAGAAGTAACAAACGAAACATTCTGCATGTAACTGGAATGTAACTGTTGGTTATTCAACTTCTCAAATGATGACAGTCTCAAAAAGTACAAGCATTATTTGTCAGCAGCGGCATTTTGCTAAACAAATTTAAATAATGCCTATTTACACAAGGAACACAAGGGATTGTCCAAAGGCAGCTTCCTACTAATTCTACTTGACATTATTTCTTAAATTATGAAATACATCAGCAGACTATATTTCTGCCATGGTTAAATTATTAAATGATAACATAATCCATGTAAGATGTGTTGACCAAATACACATGAATTATTCTCCAGTGATTCGACATTTCTTAAACTCTCTGTCTTTAAAGCTCGTACTTTTTACTTTTGTAAAAGAGCTTTATCTATAAAAATTCCTTGCAGTCTACAGTAGGAATCATAGACCTGAAAATAAAATATTTAAACATTGATGCTTTATGTTGTTGTTCAGTCACTCAGTTGTGCAACTCTTTTAAACCCTATGGACTACAGCATGCCAGGCTTCTTTGTCCTTCACCATCTCCCAGAACTGTCTCAAACTCATGTCCATTGAATCAGTGATGCCATCCAACCATCTCATCCTCAATCATCCCCTTCTTCTCCTGCTTTCACTATTTCCCAGCATCGGGGTCTTTTCTAATGAGTCGGCTCTTCATATCAGGTGGCCAAAGTACTGGAGCTTCAGCTTCAGCATCAGTCCCTCTAATGAATATTCAGGACTGATATCCTTTAGGATTGACTGACTTGATCCCCTTGAAGTCTAAGGGACTCTTAAGAGTCTTCAACACCACAGTTCAAAAACCTCAATCCTTCAGCACTCAGCCTTTTTCATGGTCCAACTCTCACATCCATACGTGACTACTGGAAAAACCATAGCTTTGACTATACAGACCTTTGTTGGCAAGGTGATATCTCTGCTTTTTAACACACTGTCTAGGTTTGTCATAGCTTTTCTTCCAAGGAGCAAGTGTCTTTTAATTTCACGGCTGCATTCACCATCTGCAGTGATTCTGGAGCTCAAGAAAATAAAGTCTCTCACCATTTCCATTGTTTCCCCATCTGTTTGCCATGAAGTGATGGGATCGGACACCATGATCTTTGTTTTTTTGAATGTTGAGTTTTAAGCCAACTTTTTCACTCTCCTCCTTCCCCTTCATCAAGAGGCTCTTTAGTTCCTCTTTGCTTTCTGCCATAAGTGTGGTGTCATCTGCATATCTGAGGTTATTGATATTTCTTCCAGCAATCTTGATTCCAGCTTGTGCTTCATCCAGCCTGGTGTTTCGCATGATGTACTCTGCATATAAGTTAAATAAGCAGGGTGACAATATACAGCCTTGACGTATTCCTTTCCTAATTTGGAACCAGTCTGTTGTTCCATGTTAGGCTCTAACCATTGCTTCTTGACCTATATAAAGGTTTTTCAGAAGGCAGGTAAAGTGGTCTGGTATTCACATGTCTTGAAGAATTTTCCACAGTTTGTTGTGACCCACACAGTCAAAGGCTTTGGCATAGTCAATAAAGAAGATGTTTTTCTGGAATTCTCTTGCTTTTTCTATGATCCAACAGATGTTGGAAATTTGATCTCTGGTACCTCTGCATTTTATAAATCCAGATTCAACATCTGGAAGTTCTCAGTTCACATACTGCTGAAGCCTGGCTTGGAGAGTTTTGAGCATTACTTTGCTAGCATGTGAAATGAGTGCAATTGTGCAGTAGTTTCAATATTCTTTGGCATTGTTCTTCTTTGGGATTAGAATGAGAACTGATCTTTTCCAGTCCTGTGGCCATTGCTGAATTTTCTAAGTTTCCTGGCATATTGAGTGCAGCACTTTAATAGCATCATCTTTTATGCTTCATATTATAGCACTTAATACTATTTAAAATAGTTGTGGCCTTTGCTAACAACATTCTTTACAATTTCAAGTCAAAACTTACTAACTCAAATGGTTTGATTATTCATAACTGCCAGCTCTATTTCAGAGATGTTAAATATTATAAATTACATTACTATGGAAATTTATGAAGCACTTGCACATTTTTTTTTAATTTTTTTAATTTTATTTTATTTTTAAACTTTACATAATTGTATTAGTTTTGCCAAATTAGCTAGGGATGGTTATTTTGGTTTCATTATACTTGAAACTGAAGATAAGGAAAATAAAACAGCTTTTTGAATCAACATGCCAAATAACTCACACAAACTAATGAACATCAACTGAGATCTATTTTCTAGCTAATCACTTCTGATCACTCATGAAGCCTCTATAGCAAAAAAGTCACAACCTAAAAGACGGAATTCACATTCAAATGCTCAGCTCTTTCTCACAGCTTTTCATATTGTTTTCTGTGGATTAAGGGATTAGTCTTACTCAAAGAGACAACTGCTTTTGCCCTCTTCAGCCAGGAGGTGATCTCCAGAAAGAACGTCTTTTCTTACTCAGAGCCTTGACCGCCTCACAGTTTAAAAAAAATGTGAATTATGATGGAGAGTTTGGCCCATGTAGTAACCACACTAACTCCAGGAAGGATGGCAATGAAAAGCCAGTCATGTGAGCAATATACCATAGTGACCAAATAAAACTCTGGACACCAAGGCTCAGGGGAGCTTCTCTGGTTAGCAATATTCCATGTGTATTATCATACATCATTGCTGAGACAGCAATGCTATCCATGTCTCCAGGGAGATAGGACAACTGGAAGCTCTCTATTTGGAAGCTTCCTGATCTCTGTTCCATAAACTTCTTCCCTTGGCTCATTGCAATCTGTATTCTTTCACTACAGTAAACTGAAACAATTGAATATAATAGCTTTTAGTGAGTTCTGTGAGTCCTAACAAATTTTTGAAGTTGAAGGAGAACCTTCTTGAGAACCCCCAAACATGCAATTAGTATCATAAGTGCGGGTAGCCTTGTGGACTATATTTTGAAGCTGTCTAACTTCTCACTTTCAGATGAATGTGATATTTCTTCATAGGATCAACTGGTTAGTCCTTACCTTGAAATGAAGTTCATTTTAGTTTCACTAGGAAAATGTGATGTATGTTATTACATATAAAAATTTTTTTTGAGAATTACCAAGATTTTGACTCTACCAATATGGAAAAGAATAATTCAAATGCAGTACACAGTGTTTTCTCTATCAACAATAGTCTACTTTCTTTGTTATGATAGAAGAAACCCAAATTACAATATAATTCCCAGTGCTATATGTATAATAGCTCTTCTCTCTGTTACAACTAAATAAAGCCAACAAGGCCATATGTAATTTCTACTGGCAAAGCATTAAATTAGTTTTTTTCAGAATATTTTGAGCAGCACAAGATAACCAAATTAGTAAAAGAATACTCTATGTTTAAGCCCCTAAAAACACTGAGAAAATTAAGAAACCTATAACCCATATGTACAACAAATTCAACTTGGAAAGTGCATAAGTCAGTTCATAAAGTTTTATGTATTACTTGAGCACAGAACTCCAGGACTTACATAGTACATGCATCACTGATTCCTCTTTTTCCAGTAAGAAGTGAAATAAGATCTTTAATCCCTTAAGAACCTGGGTACTCTAAACATCTTTGTAAATAGAGTTTCTTATTACAGTAACCATTGAATATCCTTTTAGGCTTTAGTTCAGTTCAGTTCAGTTCAGTCGCTCCGTCATATCCAACTCTTTGTGACCCCATGAATCACAGCATGCCAGGCCTCCCTGTCCATCACCATCTCCCGGAGTTCACTCAAATTCATGTCCAAAGTGTTCCAGAAATATAAGCTTTTTATTGGAAGGATATCTAAAATGAAGAAACTGAGCAAGATATTTAAATCTCCTGGAAGATGCGACTGAGATTCCTAAAGTTTCCTTATTGAGATTTCAATTAAAGGGAAAATCTTTCTATAGCTATCAGAGTATGGCTATGCCCACAAATCAGTTCTCTCTAATTTGCTGCTACGGAAAGCATAGCTTTGACATCGCAATGTAATTTCCTTCTCAAAGTTTAAAAAAGACAAAAAAGAAGAAAAAGCCTTTCAAAAAACTCTTTTTTTCTCAGATATACCAAAGTAATAATAAAAGTAAAGATTTGGGACTTTCCTGGCTGTTCAGTGGTTAAGACTTCGTCTTCTAATGCAGAGGGTGTGGGTTCAATTCCTGGACAGGTAGCTAAGACCCCACATGCCCCATGGTCAAAAAATGGAAACATAAAACAGAAGCAATATTTTAACAAATTCAATAAAGACTTTTAAAATGGTCCATGTCAAAACAAACCAAAAAAACTTTTTTAAAAGAAAGCAAACTTTCTCTAATTATTATTAGTCTAACAGAAGATTAATTTAAGACCTGATATATATCCAACATACTAGAGATGGTACAAACAAACAGTATTATTTCAATTATGTTTTCCTTGTTATCAGATAACAGTATACACATTCTTATGAAAGTTTTGATATTGAGTAAACAATTGTATTATATCCTGTCTTTTTAAGACTGTGATTTTTATTTTTTCAAGAGGCAGTGATTAATAATAGTGACTAAAAAACTATAAAACAGCACTTAAAGAGGAGACATCAAAGTTTTATGATAATCTAAAAAGTCCAAAGAAGCATCTGAAAAAAAAAAAAAAAATAGCCCACACTTAGTGGTGGTTTGTTCTCTTTCAAGTTTTAGTTGGTCAAATTGATTTTTCTCTTATTCTGGGAAAAATGGACCCCAAACTAATTAACTATGTCTTCAATATCATCTCCGGGAGCAAATGCAAACAAATCAAACAGACAACACCTCTTGACTAATAAAGGGAAGTCTACATTAGTAGCATTCTTACTCTGTTATTACGCAGAGGTTCAAGTGAGCCTGCTATAATCACAGCAGAGGGGATAACATTTTACATTCATGAGCACAAATGTTTCTCTTTATAGGCCTTTTTGCTTTACAGACTCATGAATCTGTAAGAAACAACAGACTTTGAGGATTTTCCATGGGAAAATGTTCATGAATCTTAGTAATAGGCCAGGTATCATTTCATCAGCATCACACTGAATTTCATTCTAAGGCCAAGGATAATGACTTCCTATTGGAAATGCAGATAAAGAAACTGGCACCAAAAAAGCCTTCATGTCTTTCATTAGACAATCATTTCTCTCAAAATGATTCCTTACAAGCTTTTCATCCTGTTATCCTCTGTTCCCTTTTTTTTTTTCATGTAGCAAATCCCTGGTCTTTGTACAAGACTCAGGTCAAATATCACTCGCTCTATAAAGTTTTCCCTTAACAAAACCGCCTCATCCCATGAAGTCATCAAACAATCCTTAGTACTCCTTTAATATTTGGTGCCTAATTCCATTAACACTTACATAGTGTAAGTGTTAATACTTACACTGGAAGTTACTTGCTATACCTCTTTGATTTTTGTATCCTCAGCACTTAGCACAGCAACATACATAGTAGGCTTTCAGCCAATATTTATGACATCAATATTTCAACAGATGAAATAAAGAAAGAAAAAAGTACTCCTTAAGGAGAGCCAACCAGTCCATTCTAAAGGAGATCAGCCCTGGGATTTCTTTGGAAGGAATGGTGCTAAAGCTGGAACTCCAGTACTTTGGCCACCTCAAGTGAAGAGTTGACTCATTGGAAAAGACTCTGATGCTGGGAGGGATTGGGGGCAGGAGGAGAAGGGGACGACAGAGGATGAGATGGCTGGATGGCATCACTGACTCGATGGACGTGAGTCTGAGTGAACTCCGGGAGTTGGTGATGGACAGGGAGGTCTGGCGTGCTGCGATTCGGGTCACAAAGAGTCAGACATGACTGAGCGACTGAACTGAACTGATGGCTATTTATAAGATTTTATAATTACTGATATAAAATACTGATAGCCATGAAAATACTGATAGCCATGAACAGTAATATGAATTATAAAACCTTTCATGAATCTAAATAAGAAGTAAATAGAATTTAAAGTAATCTCTGCTGTAAAAAAAAACAAAAACAAAAAACAAAAAAAAACAAATAGCAGTATTAAATTCCTACTTATAACAGGACAAAACTGACCACAAAACATTTTTCTTTCACCCTCAAGCTGTTCAGTATCCATCACCATTTTAATAAATTCTGATTATAACCGAAATGGTGTATCTGACCTAATAACCTGAAAACAATATGGCCAGCAGATGAGGAAGAAAAAGTGGGTGAAATATTCAGTGGAATGATTATCTCACACAATCATTCTTATTGAACTCAAGTTTTTGGATTCTTTGATTATACAAATATTGAAACCACATCAAAAATTCAGTTCTATTTCACAGACTCATAGGATCACTGAACCACTGGCTGTGACTGACAGATGAGACTGGAAAATGAGAATATCAAAATGCATACTAATATTTACAATGTGAGTTAAGCCTCCCTTATTTTACAGATAAAAATGAATGTCCATAGGCCTGAATAACAGAAAGAAAAATCACCCTCCTATTGACTTTGGCTTACATTAATGAAAGGATACCGAGACAGCTTGAAAGGTCCAGTTAATATTTTTATTCTGCCATATCCCAAGAAAACCTCTGGGATGCAGCTTTGTGGCAACCATCTGTACATCAATATGAGGTGCTATATGTTGGATAAAGCAGCTCCCACAGAATAGAACGCCGAAAGATTCTAAAAGGAGTAAGCTTCCTCAGGAAAATATGGAAAATAATTGAGCTTATGTGATAATAAGGCAAAGTTTGGGTGCTGATAATTTATTCTAATTTTATTCTAAACAAATTCTACTCCTACAGTAATATCTAATGTATATGTTTATTTAGCATCATTCTGAGCAATTACTGCAGACTGTACTACTTTCCCTAACCAGTCATCTCACAAATATGGGCATCTACCATCAGGTTTACTAAATAGGAGTTTTCACTTAGTCAAAATCCATCCATTGAAGAAGCCATTTAAAAGACCAATCCCTTCTAATACTAGGTCAGAAATAGTAAATGGGTCTTGGCAGAAGGACACTATCTGTTTATTTGTTGTGTGTGTTCAGTCACTCAATTGTGTCTGACTCTTTGTGACCCCGCAGACTAGTTGACCAGGATTCTCTGTCCATGGGATTTCGCAGGCAAGAATACTGGAGTCAGCTGTCATTCCCATTTCCAGGGGATCTTTCTGCTGCAGGTTAATGACTATTTAATTCCCTGAAGATTACTCTTCAGTATCTAGAAATGTTTTTCCTATAATATTTGAATATTAATGAAAATTACCTGTGGAACTGTCAAAGGAAAACTGGGGCAAATCAGTTAACCAAAGAAGACTTTATTCAAAACTATTACAATAAGGGAAAGAGACTGAACTCAACCGTGCTAAAATAAAAGGCAGCAGAACATTTAAACTCTGTGGTTAGCTAAGGGAAATTCACTAGAGGACATCAATGGGGAGATTGGTCAATGTGTGTTGACCATCTGTGATGCTAACTGGTAGGGCTGCTCCCTTTCTTTAGATTTTTCTTTTTTCTTTTTTTTTTTAATTTTATTTTTAAACTTTACAATATTGTATTGGTTTTGCCAAATATCGAAATGAATCTGCCACAGGTATACCCCTTTCTTGATGACATCTACTTGTTTCATTTTGGTTTTGCCATGCTATGCAGCTTGTGGGATCTTAGTTCCGCAACCTGGGTTACAATAATGAATACAGAGAAGAACTATACAAAAAAGGTCTTAATGACCTAGATAACCACAATGGTGTGGTCACTCACCTAGAACCAGACATCCTAGACTGTGAAGTCAAGTGGGCCTTAGGAGGTATTACTACAAAAAAAGCTAGTGGAGGTGATGGAATTCCAGCTGAGCTATTTCAAATCCTAAAACATGATCCTATTGAAGTGCTGCCCTCAATATGCCAGCAAATTTGGAAAACTCAGCAGTGATCCCAGGACTGAAAAAGATTAATTTTTCATTCCAAACCCAAATAAGGACAATGCCAAAGAACATTCAAACTATTTTGCAGATATGCAAGCTGGGTTTTTTAAAGGCAGAGGAATCAGAGATCAAACTGCCAACATTCATTGGGTCATGGAGAAAGCAGGGTGATTTCAGACACACATCTACTTCTGCTTCATTGACTACACTAAAGCTTTTGACTGTGTGGATCGCAACAAACTGTGGAAAATTCTTAAAAGAGATGAGAATACCAGACCATTTACCTGTCTGCTGAGAAAACTGTAGGCAGGTCAAGAAGCAATGGTTTGAACTAGATATGGAACAATGGTTCCATTGTTCAAAATAGGGTTCAAAATAGGGAAAAGAGTACATCAAGACTGTATACTGTCACCCTGTTTATTTAACTTCTACACAGAGTACATCATGCAAAATGCTGGATTGGATGAATCCCAAGCTGGACTCAAGACTGCCAAGAGAAATATCAACAACCTCAGATATGTAGACGATGATACCACTCTAATGGTAGAAAGTGAGGAGGAACTAAAGAGCCTTTGATGAGGGTGAAAGAGTGAAAATGCTGGCTTTTTAAAATTCAACATTCAAAAAACTAAAATTATGGCATCCAGTCCCATTACTTCATGGCAAATAGATAGGGAAAAAGTGGAAACACTGACAGATTTTATTCTCTCAGGCTCCAAAATCACTGTGGATGGTGCCTGCAGCCACAATATTAAAAGAGGCTTGATCCTTGGAAGAAAAGCTATGGCAAACCTAGACAGCATATTAAATAGAAGAGACATCACTTTGCTGACAAAAGTCCATATATATAGTCAAAGCTATGGTTTTTCCAGTAGTGATGTATGGATGTGAGATATTCATTGGAAGGACTGATGTTGAAGCTGAAGCTCCAATTCTTTGGCCACCTGATGTGGAGAGCTGACTCATTGGAAAAGACCCTGATGCTGGGAAAGGTTGAGGACAGGATGTGAAAAGCGCAGCAGAGGATGAGATGGTTGGATGGCATCATCGACTCAATGAACATGAGTTTGAGCAAACTCGAGGAGATAGTGAAGGACAGCGAAGCTTGGTGTGCTGCAGTCCATGGGGCCTCAAAGAGTCAGGCATGACTTAGCAACTGAACAAGAACAATACAGCATTGGAAGTGCTGAGTCCTAACCACTGGACTACCAGGGAAGGCCCAATGATTACATCTAAAGGGGATGTTTCCTGGGTCCTTGAGAAAGACATTCCTAGACTGTTAGTTTGACAACATTCCGAGAGAATGCTTACATCTCAAAGAGGATGAGAATGAATGTATAATTACAAATTTTCTAAAGTGAATGCTTCAAGCAACAGGAGATAAGGGTCTATATCAGAAAGAAACAAAACTAGGGTTAAGTCAAGCTGACAGCCAATAAGGTGTTCTTGGTTAATACTAAGTTAAACTACAAATTCCTGATACCTGTCATTCTTATCTGAAAGGCCCTAATGTGGGCCCAGGAAATTGTTAACAAGCATTCCATTGATTCTCATGCAGGAGTTCCATGGAATAGCTAACAAGTTTCAATTCTCATCAGTTTTTTTGGCTTGCTTAGGCCCTCTCTTGATATAGAGAAAATATTCAGGCTTAAAAAGAGGCCATAATCTGTGAACCAGTGATATCTGCATAAGTAAAGGATGGGCATGGGTAGGGTCAGTAGGCACACTGTGTAATTTCCATTCTCACTGCTGCTCCCCTAATAGCAAAACTCCTATCACTAGCCAAACTTGTTTGTTTTATTTATTTTAAAAATTAAATCCTGTAATTTAATCCTGTAATCACTCTGTTTCCTGAGTGACCCAGTGCTTTAAGTTACTCTTGAAAAATTAAACTTCAAAGAGAAAGTATGTTGCTTAAAGAGGCTTGGGTAGCACAGAAAATTTTTCATTTTGTAAATGATTTTGAGGAGCCTATTATTTTATAGTCATTTCAGGAGGTACTAGGATATATTGATATATTTCCTCCAAAATGCAAGACAAGTTATTGAACCCTGAATTCACCTACAAGGTGCTTGACGGATCTGTTTGGGTTTTAGAAGTAATATGTACCATATATGAGCACACTGCTCAGACTCACTTATGAATGAACCTCAAAGCCTACCAGTTGTAAGCAAAGCCTAGAGCAACAGAAGACTCTGCAGCAGAACCAAGCTGCAGTACAGGTGGTCACTTTATGATCCAACAGATCCAATGATTATTCAAAATTTCTGTGGCAAATAAGGATGCCAAACAAAGTCTCTAGCAAGATCTCAAAGAAGAATTACAACACAGAACGCCCAGATTTTATAACAAAAAGATGTATTCTTCTGTAGACAACTATTTTCCCTTTCAAAAACAGCCCTGAGCTTATTCTTAGACCCTGACAGAAATTGCACTAACATGGGTCATCAAGGGACCATGTGACTTGAGATGTGCATTGTAAACTAGTGCTCTAGTGTTATCTGACACCTCCAGATCACAATGTTAAGAGGATGCAGCAAACCTTCATGCAGGGAAAATGACATACACGCCACGAGGCTGGCCTGGAAGGAAGGAGTTAGCTGTATGAGTGAGTGATGCATACTCATATGTCACCTACTCTTGCCTCACTGTCTCTTCTTCTTTAATCCATGCTCAATGCCTCACAGGGAAGTATTTTGATTATTTGAATGAGAAAGAAAAATCCTGGTTTATGGGTGATTCTGCACGATATGCTGTCACAACCTGCAAATGGACTGCTATTGCCATCCAGCAATGCTCTGACAGACAGCAGTGAAGTAATCCTCCGTATGAGGAGCACATCAAATAATTCACCCGTTTTCCACTTTGCATGGACTGAGAAATGCAGATCTAAAGTAGTCAGTAACTAGCTGTTAGCTGATAGAGAATTTTAAAGAATAGTACTAGAAAATTAATGACAAGGAGGACTAGAGAAAGAACAGCTGGGAGGACATCTCAGAATGGGCCAGAGATTGAGGATGTTTGTGCTTCATGTGAATGCTCACAAAAGAACGTCACATGCAGAGAAGATTCCAATAAACAGGTAGAGAGATGACATGCTTTATGGATGGTGCTCAGCCTCTTTAACAAACCATCTATGCACTTGCTTTAAAAAATTGTAAAAAGAGCCTCAATAACAGGAAAAGAGGCTACAAATGGACTAAACATCATGAACTGTCAATATCTAAGGCTCCTGGAGAAGGAAATGGCAACCCACTCCAGTATTCTTGCCTGGAGAATTCCATGGACAGAGGAGCCTAACAGGCTACATTTAGTTCATGGGGTCACAGAGTTGGACACGACTCAACAACTAACACGCAGACAAGATTTATCTATTAATTTTCAGTATCTACCTTGTCAACAACAGAAATTAAGGTTAAGTCCCAAAGATGTCACTCTTCCCTGAGGGACTCAGTCACCCACCAGGTGGCAAATTTCAACATCAGACCTTTTTGCATTCGTAGCAGTGCATGGTTTGTCCTCACGAGCACACACATATTTTAGATATACATTTGCATCCCCAGTATAATTTTTCTGCCAGCAGCAATGTCATTAAACACACTGAATGCCTTATTCACCATCACAGGACTCTGCACCACATTGCTACTGACACGGACTCATTTCACCACAGAGGACATATGACTTTATTTTTGGGGGGTTCCAAAATCACTGCAGATGCTGACTTCTAAAAGATTCCAATGCTAAGGCCAAATCCAGAGCCACTAATAAAACTAGTTGTGGGTGTGGCCAAGAATTGGTATGTTTAAGTCTTCCCAGTGATTTCAACATGCTGCCAAGGTTGAGAATCACTGTTCAAAGTAGTAACCACAAAGGTGGTAACAGGAGCCAAGGTTGAATAGCACTGACCATTGATCAAGCCATCATCTTTCTCAACTGTATTATTATAATAGTTACACAACTATCCAGTTACACAGCTTAAATTTTTTCTCTAACTCTAAAGTCTACTCTCCATACTGCAGTCGGACTGATGGTTTTGATTTTTTTTTTTTTTTTAAGTAGATGGTAGTTCAATGGCTTCCCATCACAGAGAAAATTCTTTCTCCTGAACATGGCCTACAGGCCTCATACGATCTGGCCTCATTGACCATTTGCCAGTTTCTCTCTATCCTTCAGCACTGGCATATTCCTGTTTTCTTGAACACATCAATCATGTTCTAGTCTCAGGGACTTATGTATTTTCCAGATATTCACATGCATGAGTCTCTTCTCATTTCTTTTGAAAGGCTTTTCTTTAGAGACGCCCTCCCTGAATAGCTTAAATACCTCCTTCCAGACTTTCACTACCTTCTTTACTCTGTTCTACTTTTCCTCTCAGAAATAACCATTACCTGACATTATTTTACACCTTCACCAATACAAGTTCCATCAGGATAGTGACTTCTTTGCACTCATTTTTATAGTCCCTGTTCCTGGACAGTAACCAGTACAAAACAGACCTCAAGAGTCAACCAATATGATTACACAGGAGGCTTATAAGCCCTCTTCATCCTACAAAGGTACAGCTACACACACAGAGCAACTCCTTCTGAAAACTGCAGGAAAAGCATTTGACAAAACTCAGCATCCTTTAATAATAAAAACTCTCACAAACTATGTATAAAGATATGTCCTTCAACGTAATAGAGGCCACATATGAGAAGCCTACAGCTGACATAATACACAATAATGAGAAAGCTGAGAGCATTTCCTATAAGATTCAGTTCAGTTCAGTCACTCAGCTGTGTCCAACTCTTTGTGATCCCATGAACTGCAGCACCCCAGGCCTTCCTGTCCATCACCAACTCACAGAGTCCACCCATAACTCATGCCCATTCTGTCAGTGATGCCATCCAGTATCTTATCCTCTGTCATCCCCTTCTCCTCCTGCTCCCAATCCCTCCCAGCATCAGGGTCTTTTCCAATGAGTCAACTCTTCGCATGAGGTGGCCAAAATATTGGAGTTTCAGCTTCAACATCAGTCCTTCCAATGAACACCCAGGACTGATCTAATTTAGGATGGACTGGTTGGATCTCCTGGAAGTCCAAGGGACTCTCAAGAGTCTTCTCCAACACTACAGTTCAAAAGCATCAAATCTTCGGCGCTCAGCTTTCTTCACAGTCCAACTCTCACATCCATACATGCCCACTGGAAAAGCCATAGCCTTGACTAGACGGACCTTTGTTGACAAAGTAATGTCTCTGCTTTTGAATATGCTATCTAGGTTGGTCATAACTTTCCTTCTAAGGAGTAGGCGTCTTTTAATTTCATGGCTGCAGTCACCATCTGCAGTGATTTTGGAGCCCCCCAAAAATAAAGTCTGACACTGTTTCTACTGTTTCCCCATCTATTTTCCACGAACTGATGAGACCAGTTGCCATGATCTTAGTTTTCTGAATGTTGAGCTTTAAGGCAACTTTTTCACTCTCCTCTTTCACCATCAAGAGGCTTTTTAGTTTCTCTTTACTTTCTGCTATAAGGGTCGTGTCATCTGCATATCTGAGGTTATTGATATTTCTCCCAGCAATTTTGAATCCAGCTTGTGCTTCTTCCAGCTCAGTGTTTCTCATGATGTACTCTGCATGTAAGTTAAATAAGCAGGGTGACAATATACAGCCTTGACGTACTCCTTTTCCTGTTTGGAACCAGTCTGTTGTTCCATGTCCAGTTCTAACTGTTGCTTCCTGACCTGCATACAGGTTTCTCACAAGGCTGGTTAGGTGGTCTGGTATTCGCATCTCTTTCAGAATTTTCCACAGTTTATTGTGATCCACACAGTCAAAGGCTTTGGCATAGTCAATGAAGCAGAAATAGATGTTTTCCTGGAACTCTCTTGCTTTTTCCATGATCCAGCGGATGTTGGCAATTTGATCTCTGGTTCCTCTGCCTTTTCTAAAACCAGCTTGAACATCTGGAAATTCACTGTTCACATATTGCTGAAGCCTAGCTTGGACAATTTTGAGCATTACTTTACCCGCTGTGAGATGAGTGCAATTGTGTGGTAGTTTGAGCATTCTTTGGCATTGCCTTTCTTTGGGATTGGAATGAAAACTGACCTTTTCCAGTCCTGTGGCCACTGCTGAGTTTTCCAAATTTGCTGGCATATTGAGTGCAGCACTTTCACAGCATCATCTTTCAGGATTTGAAAGAGATCAACTGGAATTCCATCACCTCCACTAGTTTTGTTCGTAGTGATGCTCTCTAAGCCCCACTTGACTTCACATGCCAGGATGTCTGGCTCTAGGTGAGTGACCACACCATCGTGATTATCTGGGTCATGAAGCTATTTTTTGTACAGTTCTTCTGTGTATTCTTGCCACCTCTTCTTAATATCTTCTGCTTCTGTTAGTCCATACCCTTTCTATCCTTTATCGAGCCCATCTTTGCATGAAATGTTCCCTTGGTATCTCTGATTTTCTTGAATAGATCTCTAGTGTTTCCCATTCTGTTGTTTTCCTCTATTTCTTTGCATTGATTGCTGAGGAAGGCTTTCTTATCTCTCCTTGCTATTCTTTGGAACTCTGCATTCAGATGCTTATATCTTTCCTTTTGTCCTTTGCTTTTCGCTTCTCTTCTTTTAGGAAATTGCAAATCAAAACCACAATGGGATATCACCTTACACCTGTCAAAATGGCTGTTATCAAAAAGACAATAAATAACAAGCATTGGTGAGGATGTAGAGAAGAACGCTAGTACCCGGTTAGTTGGGGATGGTATGGGGAGGGAGGAGGGAGGAGGGTTCAGGATGGGGAATACGTGTATACCTGCGGCGGATTCATGTTGATATATGGCAAAACCAATACAATATTGTAAAGTTAAAAAATAAAATAAAAAAAAAGAGCAAAAAGGAAAAAAAAAAAAGAATGTGAATTGGTAAAACCATTATGGAAAACAGTACGCAGGTTCCTCAAAAAAGTAAAAGTAGAATGATGGGATGATCCAGAAATTCCAATTCTTTCTCTAAAGGAAAGAAAAACACCAATTAAAAAAGATATATGCACCTCAATATTAATAGCAGTATTACTTACATCAGCCAAGATAAGGAAACAATCTTGCTGTTCATCAATAGATAAATGGATTAAGAGGATGTGGTACATTTATACAATGGAAATTAGCCATAAGAAAGAATGCAGTCTTGCCATTTGCCTCAGCATGGATAAACCTGAAAGGTTTTATGCACAGTGAAATAAGTCAGATAGAGAAAGACAACTAGTGTTTGTTTTTACCTATGTGTGGAATCTAAAAAACAAAACAAACAAATAAAGCAGAAATAGACTCACAGATACAGAGAATAAACTAGTAGTTACAGGGACCTGGGGCAGGGGAGGCAAAACAAATGATAACTCTGTAGGCTGTGTAATCTAAAAATACTTTGAAACACTGTGTTGTACACCTGAAACTAATATAATATTGTAAGTCAACTAAACTTAAGAACAGAATATGTAAAGCAGAAAAAAATATCATCTAAATCACACATGGGTGAGATTCGCAGTACTGATTCATCCCTAGGCAAAATTCCGCTCCAGATATCACCCTGTCAAAGCAGACAAGTTATGAACAGACAGAGGAATCAAAAAGAAGGAAGGGGTTATGTGTCTGAAGCAAGTCCAAAACCCAACAAGGCAAATTCCATCAGATTTCAAGGCTTGAGAATAATCCTCTCTGGTTCAGTGCATTGCTCTCTAAGCCCACTGAGAGGCAGAATCAACCCCATGGCTCTTGGGGCAGCTCCACCCCTACAGCTCTCAGCAAGGGCTCTATCCATGAGGCACTGGGTAGAACATGCTGATCTGCCAAAACTAAAGATGAAACAAGAGAAATGGGCCTGGACTGTTAGATATATGGCAGGAATGGCAGCCCTGACGACCTCTGAAACATCTTCAGAGTCATTCTTCCCTTTTCTTGAAAGATAAGGCATGCATGCAGCAGAATAGCTCCATCATCCTGTCATGTAGAATCTGAGAGCCCTTGATACTTCATTTTGTCCCATCTTTGTCCCCTTTCAATTCACCCTGGCAGGGTTTCTACTTGAATAATCCTGTAATCTCTTTATCAAATGACAGCCCAACCATACCCTTGGTGTTCACTTTGGAACACAGGGGATTTTCTTTTTTTCTTTTTTTTGCAATATGGAAAACCTGAGGATTTTCCAAATCTTTAAATTCTGGTTCCTTTTTACTTAATTCCTTCTTCAATTTCTCTCTTTCCTCTCACATTTTATTGTAAACAGACAGACAGACCGGGACCATTCCTTCAACATTTTGGTCTGAAACATCCTTACTGAAATATCCAATTTCACAGTTCACAAGCTCCACCTTCCAGAATATCCTGGAACACAGTTCAACCAAGTTGTTCATCACTTTGTAATGACGATTTCTTTCCTCCAGTTTTCTATAAATCTGTTCTGCATTTCTGTCAGAGACTTCACCAGAATGGCCTATAAGAGCTATATTTCTACCAACATTCAGTTCTCAGCAATCTAGGGTCTTTCTAATATGCACCTCAGATTTCCACTATCCTCTACCCATTAACCAGTTCCAAAGCTACTTTCACATTTTTAGGCATTTGTTACAACAGCACCTCATTTCACAGTACAAAAATCTATATTAGCTCTGGGGTGGCTAGTGGTAAAGAACCCACCTGCAATGCAGGAGACATGAGGCTTGGGTTCATTTCATGAATTAGGTAGATCCCCTGAAGCAGGAAATGGCAACCTGCTCCAGTATTCTTGCCTGGAGAATCTCATGGACAGAGGAGCCTGGTGGGCTACAGTCCATGGTGTTGCAAAGAGTCAAACATGACTGAAACAACTTAATAGTACATATACCATAGATATATACCATAGGCTAGGTGGCTTAAACAATAGAAATTTATTTTCTCACAGCTCTAGAGGCTCCAAGCCCAAGGTCAAGGTACTAGGCAATTCAGCTTCTGGTGAGAGTTCTCTTCCTGGCTTGCAGATGGCTGCCTTTTCTCCATGTGCTCACATAAGCTTTCCAAAGTGGGCACAGAGAGAAAGGCACCAGTCTTGCTGGATTTGAGTTATGACTTCATTAAACTCATATAATCTCCTCACAGGTGATTTCAATGCAGTCCCACTAGAAGAACATAAAAATGTTGAGAGGACACAATTCAGTTCATAGCAGAACTGAATATCAAACCCAGAAATCTGCTCTAAGTACTGCTTTTTTTACTTTTAAAGTTTTATTTGCAAAGCACTTTATCTTTACAAATATTTTTGCTGGGCTTTATCATACTTTATTCAATGTATACAAAGATTTGGACCATATGAAAAAAAAGAGAAAACTGTCTAGAAAACCATGACAAAGAAATCTCTCCCCATCCCATTCCCCACATGAACTTAGCTTGTGAATATAACCATGAATAGGACAAGACTATTTATCTGACAGATTATTGTCTGTCCCATGCAACTGTTTCATTATGGTGTCTCAAAGAAAAGCCTAATACACTGCAACAAGTACATTCTTCACTAACAGTGAGGTAAAGTTTAGCTCCGCAGTCTATTAATAACTGTGCTACTGTTGATGGTAGATGCATGTCTAAGAGATATCTAAACTTCTCTTCATCAGCATGAAACTTGGCTAGGTCTTTTTGATAAGAGATTTGTCACTCCATGGCTTTATCGAACAGATCATTATAAAGGTTTTCAAATTGGGATTTTATTTTTCTGAACTATTTTAGGACATATAGCCAGCTGGAATCTATTGATGGTTTCTATGGCTGAGTGCCGAAGAATTGATGCTTTTGAACTGTGGTGTTGGAGAAGACTCTTGAGAGTCCCTTGGACTGCAAGGAGATCCAACCAGTCCATTCCTTCCAAAGAAATCCTGGGATTTCTTTGGAAGAAATGATGCTAAAGCTGAAACTCCAGTACTTTGGCCACCTCATGCAAAGAGTTGACTCATTGGAAAAGCCTCTGATGCTGGGAGGGATTGGGGGCAGGAGGAGAAGGGGACAACAGAGGATGAGATGGCTGGATGGCATCACTGACTCGATGGACGTGAGTCTGAGTGAACTCCGGGAGTTGGTGATGGATAGGAAGGCCTGGCGTGCTGCAATTCATGGGGTCGCAAAGAGTCGGACACGACTGAGCGACTGATCTGATCTGATCTGATGTATGTAAGTTAGGGAGGGAGAAAAGAGAGGCTTGAAAGAGAAGGATAAAATATCAAGGTCTGAACCTCCACATGTGTTTCAGCAAATACAATGGTTTTCTTCTGAAGTACCATTTGCAAATGAATGTAAAATTGCCCATCAGACAGAATAGGTCAAAGAAAGCAATCTCATTGTTCTTATTTTCAATATCACTCATATTACTTTTTAAATTTCACCCCAATTTTGTTCTCATAACAAGGTATTTTCCAATTTCTTTGGAAAAGACACCTTAAGATAATTAATGTTTAGATATTCCACCCATTTGAAAACTGCTGCTGCTGCTAAGTCACTTCAGTTGTGTCCAACTCTGTGCGACCCCATAGACGGCAGCCCACCAGGCTCCCCCGTCCCTGGGATTCTCCAGGCAAGAACATGGAGTGGGTTGCCATTTCCTTCTCCAATGCATGAAAGTGAAAAGTGAAAGTGAAGTCACTCAGTCGTGTCCGACTCTTCGCGACCCCATAGACTGCAGCCCACCAGTCTCCTCTGTCCATGGGATTTTCCAGGCAAGAGTACTGGAGTGGGGTGCCATTGCCTTCTCCGCATTTGAAAACTACCACTACATATTAAACAATACCTGTATCAACATACACATCAGATAAAATTAGTATCATAGAGTTTTGAAATACATTTGTTAAGGAAGACTCAAAAAATATTTTGACTTCAATTATTACTCTCCCTCAAAAGGAAACTGATTGTGTCATTTTTCCCTGTGTTTGTTTTACCACCTCAATCATTTTCTAATGCCATAGCAATGTAACAGAATCAGATAAGGCTCACTGAAACCTCCATATCAGATCAGCTGGAAAGAAGAGAGATCATGGAGAGTCGGACCCGAGTTTTGTAAAGTAGGCTATGTGGCTGACTTCAAGGAAGATAATCAGAAGTCCAAATAAAAGTGACCAATGTGTTATTCTAGCACACTGGGCTCAATCCAAGCCAGCAACTTTATACATCAGGGTCTGGTGTAGCAACTGGGCTGTGAAAACAAGAATTTCTAAGCAGTGGCAATACTGTGAGTCAGGTGACGGTGTGGTGGGGTTTTAACCCTAGGTGAATACTTCCATTTCTAACAAGCCTTCAACTATTCACTTGGGAGTCATGGGGAATTGGGAAGTGAGGTTCAGGCTAAGGACTCTCAAGATAAGGTTTCAAAATCTGATAATTAAGTTCTAAAAATTAAGATCCTTATCTTATTTGTTAAAGATTTCCTAACTGGCCCAGCTCACAGTGAGGTCACTTTTAAAAATGTATTCCTTAACATTACTCAATAAACACACAGTGCTTTGCAGCTTTCAAAGAACTTACACATACATAAAGTATTCTTCACAGCATACCTGAAAGGGGAGTGTCACAGATAAACTCATATCCACTTTATCAAAGTGGAGAGCAAGAACTATGAAACAGCAGGGCCAGGACCCACGTGAGTCTAGCTAGTGCTTTTCCAGTATGCTGTACTATGATGTCTTTAAAGAAGCAGGTAATGAAAAACTCCTCATTTCTGATCTTTTCCATATGTACATAACAGTATGTAGATGGAAGCAACCCACTGTCTTGGCTGTATACTGGCCCTTGTCATCACCCAGTTCCTCCTCTAAAGCCTTAAACATCAGTATTCTACTCAAGAGAAAATCTCCCATCTTGTTTCCCTCCCACTGCTACTGCTGCTGCTGCTAAGTCACTTTAGTGTCCAACTCTTTGAGACCCTATGACTGTAGCCTGCCGGGCTCCTCTGTCCATGGGATTTCCCAGGCAAGAATACTGGAGTGGGTTGCCATGCCCTCCTCCAGTGGATCTTCCAGACCAGGGACCCAAGTGGCATCTCTTACATCTCCTGCATTGGCAGGCAGGTTCTTACCTGGGAAGCTCTTCATTCCCACTCAGTTTGGTTCAGTCGTTCAGTCATGTCAGACTCTTTGCGACCCCATGAATCGCAGCATGCCAGGCCTCCCTGTCCATCACCAACTCCCAGAGTTCACTCAAACTCAGGTCCATCGAGTAGGTGATGCCATCCAACCATCTCATCCTCTGTCGTCCCCTTCTCCTCCTGCCCCCAATCCCTCCCAGCATCAGAGTCTTTTCCAATGAGTCAACTCTTTGCATGAGGTGGCCAAAGTACTGGAGTTTCAGCTTTAGCATATGCCAGCAAATTTGGAAAACTCAGCAGTGGCCACAGGACTGGAAAAGGTCAGTTTTCATCCCAATCCCAAAGAAAGGCAATGCCAAAGAATGCTCAAACTACTGTACAATTTCACTCATCTCACACACTAGTAAAGTAATGCTCAATATTCTCCAAGCCAGGCTTCAGCAATATGTGAACCGTGAACTTCCAGATGTTCAAGCCGATTTTAGAAAAGGCAGAGGAACCAGAGACCAAATTGCCAACATCTGCTGGATCATCAAAAAAGCAAGAGTTCCAGAAAAACATCTATTTCTGCTTTATTGACTATGCCAAAGCCTTTGACTGTGTGGATCACAATAAACTGTGGAAAATTCTTCAAGAGATGGGAATACCAGACCACCTGACCTGCCTCTTGAGAAACCTATATGCAGGTCAGGAAGCAACAGTTAGAACTGGACATGGAACAACAGACTGGTTCCAAATAGGAAAAGGAGTACGTCAAGGCTGTATATTGTCACCCTGCTTATTTAACTTATATGCAGAGTACATCATGAGAAATGCTGGGCTGGAAGAAGCACAAGCTGGAATCAAGACTGCTGGGAAAAAATATCAATAACCTCAGATGTGCAGATGATACCACCCTTATGGCAGAAAGTGAAGAGGAACTAAAAAGCCTCTTGATGAAGGTGAAAGAGAAGAGTGAAAAAGTTGCCTTAAAACTCGACATTCAGAAAGCGAAGATCATGGCATCTGGTCCCATCACTTCATGGGAAATAGATGGGGAAACAGTGGAAACAGTGTCAGACTTTATTTTTTAGGGCTCCAAAATCACTGCAGATGGGGACTGCAGCCATGAAATTAAAAGACACTTACTCCTTGGAAGGAAAGTTATGACCAGCCTAGATAGCATATTTAAAAGCAGAGACGTTACTTTGCCAACAAAGGTCCGTCTAGTCAAGGCTATGGCTTTTCCAGTGGTCGTGTATGGATGTGAGAGTTGGACTGTGAAGAAGGTTGAGCACCGAAGAATTGATGCTTCTGAACTGTGGTGTTGGCGAAGACTCTTGAGAGTCCCTTGGACTGCAAGGAGATCCAACCAGTCCATTCTGAAGGAGCTCAGCCCTGGGATTTCTTTGGAAGGAATGATGCTAAAGCTGCAACTCCAGTACTTTGGCCACCTCATGGGAAGAGTTGACTCATTGGAAAAGACTCTGATGCTGGGAGGGATTGGGAGCAGGAGGAGAAGGAGACGACAGAGGATGAGATGGCTGGATGGCATCACTGACTCGATGGACGTGAGTCTGAGTGAACTCTGGGAGTTGGTGATGGACAGGGAGGCCTGGCATGCTGTGATTCGTGGGGTCGCAAAGAGTCGGACATGACTGAGCGACTGAACTGAACTGAACTTCCAAAGAACACCCAGGACCTACCAAAATTCACTGTAATCTCAGTCCCTTGATTCCTCCCTTTTGCCTTCCCTATTTGGCTCTCTCCAAATCGTCCAGCTTTTATTATTAATATCCTCACTTTTTCCCATCTTTGTCCTCCTGCCCCATTCACCCAACAAGGCCTCTGTGATAGATCAATCCAACTTTATACTCTAGGCCAAGTTTTAGAGACCCTGAGCTGGACTTAATAAATGTTTGTCTTTTTCTTTGGAAAGGTCACGTCTCCATTTCTGTTAATACATAAGTGTTTTAAACCTTCACTACCATCCCAATGCCCTTACCCTACATCTACCCCGCTCATTTTCTCCGTTTTCTACTTCATCAAGGTTTTCCAATGCAAATTCCCTTCTCCCAAGCTTTAACTGTCTTTATAGCATCATTTGTTCATCCTTGCCATCTCTCCTTACTTTGTCTTGAATCTTATTCCATACCAGATTTCCTTAGTTAGTCCTCCTTAATACAATCCCCTTCATTTATACAATCTTTTAGTGATAGCCACTTCCCTAAATTGGAAAAAAAAAAAAAGGAACTTCCCTGGTGGTCCAATGGCTAAGACTCTGTGCTCCCAATGGCAGGGGACACAGATTCAATCCCTGATCAGGGAACTAGATCCCACATGCCACAATTCAGAGTTCACATGCCTCAACTAAAGATCCTGCATGCTGCTCAAAGACTGAAGACTCTGTGTGCACAACTAAGACCCAGAATAGGTAGGTACGTAGGTAGGAAGGTAGGTAGATAGATGATAGATAGACAGAAGAAAAAAAGAAGAGCAGTTTCTCCCAATTTAAAAAGAACTCAATATTTCATCTCAAAAAACTTCACAAAACAATTCTTGAAAGAGAACTTTATATCTTCCACCTTTAGTTCATCTCTTTTCATCCTAAAAGTCCATCCACTTAAAATAAATTTCTATACTGACTATAATGCAATAGTTAAAGAAGTATATTGCTCCCATTCAAAAACATTTTCTGCCTTTCTTTGTCAAGAACCATTGTTAATGTGAAACATGCTACTTTATTTAAAGTTTTGCTATATATATGATCCTTTGGTGGGGAGGGGCTTTGAAAAAATATTATTTCCATTCTTAATTTGGTCATTTTTAAATACATTTTCCATTATTTCAATTATACATGAAGTTATTATATTTTCAAAGAACAGTCAATGAAAAAGAAACATATGGACTAATCAGGCATTTTTCCTGAAGACAGTGTGCATTCTATTAAAATTTCACAGAAATAAAATATCTTTCATATCCAGAGAATTTTTGTCATGGTTTATTTTTTAACAAAGAAAGTCAGCAATGGGATATACAGGTGTTTTGGGTTTTTTTCTTTATAATGCACATGAGCATTTTTACTTAAAAGCCTAAAATTATCAACCCTTCATTTAAACTTTCTGTAATCCTTCCACTCGAGGCTCCAATGCAGTGATTTTACAATAAATAACTGTGAAGCAGTTTCAATGTTCAGATTTTTCTCTTCTTTGTCATGAGTGCCTATGTCTCCTATCTGCCTGGAGTCTGAGTTCATTTAGACATGGTCTAGCTTCTATCAGCTCTCTCTGCCCAGGAGAAGGCAATGGCAACCCACTCTAGTACTCTTGCCTGGAAAATCCAATCGGCGGAGGAGCCTGGTAGGCTGCAGTCCATGGGGTCGCTAAGAGTTGGACACGACTGAGCGACTTCACTTTTACTTTCACGTTCATGCATTGGAGAAGGAAATGGCAACCCGCTCCAGTGTTCTTGCCTGGAGAATCCCAGGGATGGGGGAGCCTGGTGGGCTGCCGTCTATGGGGTCGCACAGAGTCGGACACGACTGAAGCGACTTAACAGCAGCAGCAGCAGCAGCTTCTATCAGGCTGTAGGCCAAAGACCTGAGATAATTACATGACTGTTTGGGAAAGTTTTTATAGTTCTTCATCTAGTTTAAGGCAGACAGTATGTCAGAAGGTTCCATGGGGATATTACTGGTGAGTTCAAGCATAGATAAATTATGCCGGAATGGGGCATTTACATTTAATTATGGAGCAGTTGTTCAAGTGGGGAAAATGTTTACTTGAATGTACATAGATTATGCAGTACTGCCCTTATTCTTAAATGCAAAACACGGTTTTCTCTCTCTATGGTATTTTGGAATTTCACCCTATGTTGAGGCAAAAACAATGTTTAACTGCTTTTATACATGCGCAGGAAAGGCTTTCAGGCGCCAGCTGTTTCCCAATAGGGAATCCCTTCGCTGTAAATTGCATCACTTACTCTCACTGTGGTGATGGTGGGGTAGCAAAACCAAACCAAACCAGCCATGATGTGGGCTGTGAACACAAGACGGTGCAGAACCCAAGTGCAGCTAACTCTGAAAAAGTAAGCTGCTGTTCAAGTTAACCACGATACTATATAAGATCTATTTCTAGTTTTCAACTCACTAGAATACACTCAATACATGTTTCTAAATGAAAGGATTCTGAGGAGACAGGGTAGATATTTTTTTAACAGTCAAGGACCACAAAGGAGCTCATTTGCTTCTCTCTTACTAATGGACGCACAGTTTACACTATATTATTCTGAGGCTAATTATTCGGTCATGGACTCTTTTTGCCGCTGTCTCATTTTTCCCTCTGGCTCCTGGCCTTTTGGACAATACGTTGCTCATTAGCAACCCCACCCAAGGCTGGGCAGAAGTAAAATCTGCTGAAACACAAACTAATCTATCCCACTTCTTGTTAGTCATCCTCATAGAACAGGATACAGAAACTGTTTATTAAACTGAGGTTTTAGATTTATGAGTAGATATCAATTATCTATATATCTCCAGCTCTCAATCAGACACTTAGGCCACAAAACTCTATTTCTTTGTAGGTTTATCTCTGCTTTCTCTAGACCCTCAGACTATAATACAGCATGTGCATGCATGCAAAGTCACTTCAGTAGTGTCTGACTCTTTGCAACCCTATGGACTGTAGCCTGCCAGGCTCTTCTGTCTATGGGATTCTCCAGGCAAGAATACTGGAGTGTGTTGCCCTGCCCTCCTCCAGGGCATCTTTTCAATCCAGAGATCAAACCCACATCTCTATGTCTTCTGCATTGGCAGGTAGGTTTCTTTACCACTAGGACCACCTGGAAAGCCCATAATATAGTACTATATCCTCAATGTCAGACTTGTGATCATCAAGTCTGAAAACTTCCTTAAAGCTGTTTCAATGGTGGCAGTCATCTCCCTCAGCAATTAAAGCAGCAACAAAATACAAGACATCTGCCCATGCCCTTGCCCTGCGGGTAATAAAACTAAATCCTCAGTTCTGCACTCAAGGTAGACTCCATGTGCCATTTAGTTTCTTTACACAAAACACATTAAGCAATACTGTCTGAGAAAGAGAATACAAAATTTAAGCCTGTCAAGTCTTTAGAATTTAATAGGCTTCAGCCACTCTGAATTGGATGTGGATATTTTGAGACTATTAAGTTGGATTATTTTTCTTCTTTGTTATATGTTAGCTTTATTAGGTTTTAATTTTAATTTTAAACATGAGGAATACAAAGTAAGTGAAATGAAACTGAAATCTTATCTGTGGACCTGTCTGAAGTTTTATACACACATATATTAGACCATTATGTTTCATCATGATGTTTTAATTAAGGAAAATAAAAGAGATTTGAGAGGAATCTAGAGAGTGGTGAATAAAGAGAGCAAAAGTTCAACTGAAAAAAATATCAAATTGAAAGAAAAGATGTTTATATGAACATGAAAGGCATGGCTCTCCAAATTTACCATATTGCTAAAAGTCAATGATAATGAGCTGACATTATTTAGGTTAGCATGAGTCAGATTCAGATGAAACCTCCACTGTCATCCCAGATAACACTAAGATAAAAGAAAAAAGATTAAAACAAAGAGCGAAATAATTACTTGTTCATTCATTCAATAATCAATTTAAAATCTAAACATATGAAAGCTCTCCTCTGCTTGCAAAGAGCTCCAGAGGAAGAGTAATGAAGTAAAATATGGTTAATATTGAAATGCAAACTGTACACCAACAATCCTTGAGCTAGAAGGTGACAACTAGCAGTTACCAAAATACTTAAATTTCCCACGAGACTTCAATTATTCCTTCCAAGAGTAATGGTGGTAAATTTTATGTAAGAAAAAAAATCCACTTTTTATCTGTTTTATAACCATTTTAACTTAATCACTGAAAATAACAGTATCATTAGAAAACAAAATTTGTTTCAATGACAGTTTAAAGAATGCAAACTAAGACAGCCATCTCTGTGTGATGAATACTCACGGATTAAGGTGGCATAGCCCTTACTGTTTCTACTCACCCAGCTTTGGCTTCAGGACTGAGACTGGTGCTATATTACTATCCAACAGACAGACTACATACATGTTCAGGATACTAGCAAGGTAAGGCCACACAAAAATGTTCCTCTTTAAGAAAACTGTTGATAAAAAAAAATTTTTAAAAAACACAGTTTCACTTCCAGCAATAATTTTATGTTTTATGATTTACTGCTGTTTTAATTTTTAAATAACAAGGACAGGATGTACAAATGTTTCTGGAAATTTTCAGTGCTAAGGTTTAAAAATACCTGAATCTGAGCCATCCCTGATGACATACTCAACCTACTCATTAAAGGTACTAGGAAGTCAGATTCTGCTCTACTGGGCTTCTGAGCATTTTCCTACTTAACAATTTTAACACCAACTTTCAGTCAAGTCTTCAGCCAAACTTCAAATATACTTGCTCTGATCACCATGACTGGTTCTTCCCGGCCTGTTCCTGAGTGCCCAAACCCACCCAGACTCTGGTCCAACATGTATGCTATCGCTCTTCTTCCAGAGCCCTGTCCCATTCTCTGATCTTATTCATTTCTCAAAACAGTAAATTTCTGTCTCCCTTTGTCCTTTAGTGAGGGAGACTGATTACCAAAAAGAGAGACAGAAAATACACATAATTTCCAGAGAAATATTTAGTCAAAAGAATGATCACATCACTTCACTCCCCCCTGGCTCCCAGTTTAGAACTCACCTCTAGAAGGAAACTACACATAGTACCAATACTAATAACTTTAGTTAAATATGAAACGTATTGATAAATATCTATTATGACCATAGAGAATTTAATAAATAAATAAATGACATAATTATTAAGTATGTCCTATCTACCAGGTGCTGTACATTAAGTGGCTTAACAGGGACTATATCATCTAATACTGATGTTAATCATCGCTGTAGATAGTATTTTTACCCCCATTTTAGTGAAGAAACTGAAGCTTAAGAGATTGGAATGTGGATCATTCTAATGGGAATATTTGCTCTTAATCACCATGCTATTCCATAAGTTAAACAAATATTTGTTGAATGAGGCAAAGTATGAAAGGAACAAGATAGAGAAAATGAGAAGGAAAACAATGGAGGGATTCTCTAGAGTAGCTTGAATCGATTCCATTCTTCCCTTTGGAAAACTCTCTTACAGCTTCCAAAAGGAGAACTGCTATATTCTCCCCTCTTGCCACCTCTACCCCAAGTACTACTTATAAACCTAGGCCTAGATTCAAGTTCATATGCTGAAAAACATGAACATGTTTTGCACTCATAACAAATTCCAGTTGAATAAGTAAAAATCAGACTGACTCTGTGAAACAGACCTAAAGCCATCACTGCCTTACTTACTCCACCAGTTTCTTTGCTCTCTCTCAGCCTGGAGACAATGCACCTTCAGGCTTTAACCTCTGAGCTCAAAGTCCCTATTCTCAGACTAAACATACTGATTGCCAACCAAAACAAACATCTTTACTGACAACCAAGTTCTGCCTGGATAATTTTCACTTTAAAAATAAAAAGAAGAAGAAGAAAGAAAAAAACTACAAAGTATGCTCTGTCCCCCAAAGGAATTCTTTCCTACTCTGCTATTTCTTCGTGTTGAGGAGAGAATCTGATGATATGTGAAAAGAGCTGATTGTGTCCTGACTCAAGCATTTCACAGGGATATTTGCAAGGCTAAATTTAGGAAGAAGAAAAATCTTGAAATTAGAATCAAAGTCAAAAGTTAAAATCCTGCTTCAACTCTACACTGATCAGTCTTTTAAAAAAAAAAAAACAGCTAGAGAACAAACATGCTGTCTCACTAGTCACGCGGATCTGAATTACTAACAGATACATCATTCCAGGCTTGATCTCATTTCTTGCCTGGCTTTGCTTTTAACTCTGTACATCCATGCTGAGGATTCAAGCTGTTTCCCCAGCTCAAAACAAGTCCTTTTCAGAGCCAGGTCTCCCGCCTTCCTGCTGCCTGTGTTAATGAGGAGCATGAGTTTCAAATCAAACTTCAAAAGAACAATTTTCTTGGAATATTATCCTGTAATAGACTTCAAATACAACCTTCCTTAGGGGTTTAATATCTCTATATAAAGTAATTAATCCAGTGAGAGAAAAATCTAGAGTCCTGGAAAAAGGAGGCAAAGAGCCTAAGTTTGGGGTAGATTTGGTATTTCCCCTCCCCGCTGCAACCCCATACTGGAAGGTGGGGAAGAGAGTATGAATCCCGGTGACGTTAATACGCATATGGGTCTGATTCCCAAGGCAGAAGTTTAATCTCACTCACCTTTGGAAAGCTAAGCTAGAGTCTTTATACTTAGATTCCCTGATATATGAGGACATGACTCTGTTCAATATGATCCCATACAGTTTATGCAACATGAACTTCATGTAAATACTCCAAAACCACAACTGATTGAAATTCGCAGGAAAGGAGATGTTCTAGGTCATTGGATTTTCTGCTCAACTCATAATTGAATAGAAAAACCCTTCTTATTTCAACCCTCAGGATCAAAAATGTTTATAAATGCATTAGTCTGTTTTCCTGACTTGTTAAATACAGCATGGAGAATATAATTCTATCTCTATTTGATGATTCAGATAGCTATGGTTCCTCAGGTTGCACCTTTGGGAATAGGTTACTTTAGTGCTCTATCTATGAAGTCAGAGGTTAAACAACAGAAGCAGAGCTGCACTGACATTTAGGTTATAGTTATAAAGGTTTAATATAAAGCCAGCATTGATAGGCACTTAATGTCCTTTTACCTATTTCTTTAAAAAATTACAGGGTTAAAAATTTCTGATTGATGGGTGAGTCTAATTAAGAATCTGCATGTTTATACTCACTTTATATACCTTTATCTGGGGGTGGGGGGAAACCTTCCATCTTGATCTGAGAAAAAGTCCATTTCTAACTGGCTGCATGGTTCACACAGATATCATAAAACCTATTAAAAAATAAAGTGACACAATAGAAATTAAATTGAAAGCAACCTAAACTTACATCCCAGGTCCCAAGTTGCTGCTGTAACTGTCAGGGTGGTTGTTGCTACTATACAGAGGGAGTACCGTTTAAACTCAAAAGTCATCCAAGTCAATTCTACTTCCGTTCAAGAGGGAAAGACCTTTCAGCAATCTCAGGAGAAAGTTCTTTTGTACTCAAATCCTCCTGAGCTATAAAGCCCTAAAGTAATGAAAGGTAAATCAGGCCAGTCACGCGCATGAAGACCAAGAATGAGCAGCAAAACGAACCACAGCAATGGTGACTTCAAGTGCCAGCAGGCACAGAAAGTTCTTACGCCAGCCGTTTCTTATGCCCCTATTCTCCAAAGGTTGTGTTTTTCCTGGCAAGAGAGGTGGAGGGGAGGTGCATTTCCTAGCTTGTCAATGGCCGTATGCTTTCTGACTAAGAAGAGCGCGAGTGAAAACACAGGCTCCCTCTCCTTTCCGTCAGCTCTCTACTTGCCAGCAAGCCAGTGTTTACGACTTTTTTGTTGTCTGCCTAACAAATGTGTCCAAATCAGCAATTCTAACTTGACATACTCCTCACTAATGGTTATCCAGAGTTCTGTTCCAAGTAGAAGGGCTAGGAGGAAAGGAGAGGGCATGGAAAATACCAGCTGAAGGAAGGGAAAACAGAAAGGGCAGCAGGGAAAGAAAAATCTGTACAAACGACTGATTCATGTCAACAACACTAAACCTGTGCTAATTTCTCTGCCTTTCTTACCTACTTTTAGTAGAGCTTTGCGAAGTACAAGACTGAAAGGAAATTGTGTTTCCATTTGAGTCTGCTCATAAAAATCTTTAAGTAATACATGTCTTAGTTGTCTGTAGGATAGACCAATGCAACTAACATTCTTCCACTTAAGACTAAGATGAACTGTAGGCAAATTTCATTTTCAACCTAAGGTTCTAATCTGTGTTAACATGGGCCCACCAAGACCTAAACTTTCATCAGGTCCACAAACTGACCCTTTTGTCTAAAAGTTGAAAGTCTTTTTGATTTCCAGATCTCATCCAAGTAGTCAACTACTTAGGACGTTATTGACAGAACCTTGGAAAGACTGGGAACAAGGAGATGCAGCCAGGAAAGGAATGCAGAGTTTCAGACATGCAGTATGTATTAATAGTGATACTTAAACCACTAAGATTTCCATTCCATTGATACTAATTCATTTCACATTGCTTCATCATGCTGCTAATCAAAGCCAGCAAACATACACCAAGACAAGCCAAAGGGGAAAATGACCTCCCTTTACACATGTGTGTTGTCAAGAGGGTGGTAAATATTCAGCATGAATAAACATATAGCTGCTGATGCTTTAATTCCGTGATTAGAAAAAAAATTATATTAAAATGCCAGACACAAATTTATAGAGTATTTGTTAAATGGTGTCCTGAAATCAGTTTCAGATAACAATAGTCAGATCCCTGAGTTCAGTGTGCCACTGCTTTCAATACTTTTCAAACATCTACTTAGTAAGAGAGTTAAATGAAAGATTTTAAACAGTGGAATGAGACTGGTTCCAAACAGGAGAAGGAGTACGTCAAGGCTGTATATTGTCACCCTGCTTGTTTAACTTATATGAAGAGTAC
The DNA here is from genome assembly GCF_029407905.1 of Bubalus kerabau. Lineage (NCBI taxonomy): Eukaryota > Metazoa > Chordata > Mammalia > Artiodactyla > Bovidae > Bubalus > Bubalus kerabau. Next base: position 34,535,066 of record NC_073639.1, on the reverse strand, counting down.
ATCATGAGAAACACTGGACTAGAAGAAAGAAGCTGGAATCAAGATTGCCGGGAGAAATATCAATAACCTCAGATATGCAGATGACACCACCCTTATGGCAGAAAGTGAAGAGGAACTCAAAAGCCTCTTGATGAAGGTGAAAGTGGAGAGTGAAAAAGTTGGCTTACAGCTCAACATTCAGAAAACCAAGATTATGGCATGCGGTCCCATCACTTCATGGGAAATAGATGGGGAAACAGTGGAAAGAGAGTCAGACTTCATTTTTTGGGGCTCCAAAATCACTGCAGATGGTGACTGCAGCCATGAAATTAAAAGACACTTACTCCTTGGAAGGAAAGTTATGACCAACCTAGATAGCATATTCAAAAGCAGAGACATTAGTTTGCCAACAAAGGTCCGTCTAGTCAAGGCTATGGTTTTTCCTGTGGTCATGTATGGATGTGAGAGTTGGACTGTGAAGAAGGCTGAGCACCAAAGAATTGATGCTTTTGAACTGTGGTGTTGGAGAAGACTCGTGAGAGTCCCTTGGACTGCAAGGAGATCCAACCAGTCCATTCTGAAGGAGATGAGCCCTGGGATTTCTTTGGAAGGGATGATGCTAAAGCTGAAACTCCAGTACTTTGGCCACCTCATGCGAAGAGTTGACTCATTGGAAAAGACTCTGATGCTGGGAGGGATTGGGGGCAGGAGGAGAAGGGGACAACAGAGGATGAGATGGCTGGATGGCATCACTGACTCAATGGACGTGAGTCTGAGTGAACTCCGGGAGTTGGTGATGGACAGGGAGGCCTGGCGTGCTGCAATTCATAGGGTCGAAAAGAGTCGGACACGACTGAACGACTGAACTGAACTGAACTGAACTGAGCTATCCTTCAGTGATAAGTCTAAAATATAAACATGAGAACAAAGGCAGCACAAAAGAATAAAGAAAGTGACTGATATTTTTTCAAACTATTATGAACTTTAATTAATTTTATAATTAAACTATAAGTTTAAACTACACTTAAGGAACAGCAGACCAATGATTTTTGTCCTCATTTGTGAAAAAAATGCAGAACAGTTGAGATTAGGTGAAAAGAAACATAATTACTTTAAAAATTGTTTGAAGCAATGAACTGGATTTACTCACAGAAACCTAGGTTCATCTTAAAAACAAACTCCTAAGGGCAATTTTTAATGGAAGAAAGAGAATAAGATCAATAGCAGAATATCAATTATGTAAATGTAAAATACATGTTACAAAGCAACAACAGAATTTAGTAAGAGTATATATCAAACTAAAAGGCTACACAGTGAATGAATTAGAATAGCTATTTATGGTAGTGAGGGAGACAAAAAGAATGAAGATAATCATGGATCAATGATGGTGCTGTACTATGAGCTAAAAGAATGATTATATCAATCTTATGCACTATAGTCCAAAATATTACAGTCACAACCAATAAAGTTTAAATGTAAATGTGACCAAAAAAATTTTAACTCCAGGGATAATAAGATAGATAATTCTTAATTAGTTCAACATGAAATGCAATTATATCAGGCCAGTGATCTTATGCTTATGGTTCAGGACACTAAGAAATTCATTGGTCAAAAATCAATGAAAAAAAAGATAAAATCCTCCCTGAATATTATTTCTCACAATTGAAGTTCTGATGGGCACAGAGCAGCAGAGAATTTAAAGCCATATTATTTAATCAGATTCTTAAAAATCACTTACCTATGTTAGACAACCACCTAAGTATAAATACCAGGATGCTTGGCAGCTGTGGCATGTTTTATTTTCCTAAAATACATAAATATGAACTCTATTTCACATTCTGTCTTACAACATGATGTTTACACTTCTCCACAAAGAAGCAGGGTCTATACTCCCTCACTTTGAACCTGTTGAATCTTCATATTAATAACTGCTTCATGTACTAGATTATGCTGCAAGGAACACTGACTTCCCAGGCTTGGTCATAAAAGATGATATGGTTTCCACTTCCTTCTCTCTCTCCTAGGATACCTATCTTGGGAGCTCAGAGGCAACATTTAAGAAGGCTGGCTATCCTCAAGTTAGCATATTAGAAAATGCCATGAAGAAAATACACAAAGAGATGTCAAAGGAGACCTCACTATTTCAGCCCCAACAGTCCTCACAACCTGGTGCATGACTGAAAAAGCCTTTAAGAGATCCTTGTTCCTAGACACGATCTTACCACAGTGGCATGAGAGACTCAAGCCAAAATTACCTAGCTTAGCTCAGCCACTCCTGAATTCCTGACCAAAGAAGCCATCTGAGATTTTAAAGAATTTAAAATAAAATTTTAAATTTAAAGAATTTAAAATAAAAATTTTAAAGATTTTAAAGAACACAACTTGTGTTGCTTTAAACCACTACTGCTTGGGGTGGTGTGTTACCCACAGTAGATAATGGATACAGAAGTCTTTCACAGAAGTTGAAGAACTTATCCAGCATGTGTCCCTGAATGGATGGTGCCCCACCGACATGCAGAAAGAAAATCTGTGATTAAGCCTTAGAGCTGGTTAAAATTCTCCTTTGTTTTCGTTCTTGTTATTTGCTAACTTCACTTACTGCTTCCTCTGAAAATATATCATTATTCCCAGAAGCCCACTGAAACATTTACTATTTTATTGCCACTGTACATCTGAGGAAACTAAAGCACAGTTAAATAACCACCAAAATTCAAAAATTATTCATTGAAGGAGCATCTTCCAGCAGTATAGTCTGATTCTAGGCCCATGCTTCAAACTGTCATGCTCTACTACTTTGGGCACTTTTCATGATTGAGATCAATTATAAACTTTTGGGAATGATGACAAAACTGAAGTAGAATACTACAATGACCAAGTTGGGTAAATAAACCTGCTGAAAATTGTAACCCTAATATTGCTGCTTACTTTAAACTTTTTCGATTTGGGTAGAGTTGATTAACAATGTTAATTTCAGGTATAGAGCAAAGTGATTCAGTTATACATGCATCTGCTGCTGCTGCTGCTAAGTCGCTTCAGTCGTGTCCAACTCTGTGCAACCCCATAGACGGCAGCCCACCAAGCTCCCCCATCCCTGGGATTCTCCAGGCAAGAATTCTGGAGTGGGTTGCCATTTCCTCCTCCAATGCATGAAAGTGAAAAGTGAAAGTGAAGTCGCTCAGTCGTGTCCTACTTGTAGCGACCCCATGGACTGCAGCCTACCAGGCTCCTCCGTCCATGGGATTTTCCAGGCAAGAGTACTGGAGTGGGGTGCCACTGCCTTCTCCAAAACATGCATCTATTCTTTTTCAAATTTTTTTAGGTTGTTACATAATATTGAGTTGAGTTCCCTGTGTTATACAATAGGTCCTTGCTGGTTATCCACTTTAAATACAGTAGTGTACACATGTCAATCCCAAGCAAGGCCACCTGTAATGCTATAATCCTATAGAATAATACTCTAATCAGCATAAAATATTAATATGCAATAAATATAAACAGATTAATATATAAATTGGAACAATACCTGACCCAGAGCAAAGGTTGTTAAGGCCATTAAGAGGCATATGTACAAACTGGAATCAGGAGACAAATGACAGTTGCATTCAATCCTATTCTAACACAAAGTAAGAAATACTGTTTTCAATAAATGCTAATATTGACATAAAGAATGTTATTATACCTAAAACAAAGAAAATAGAAGAATCAACAACAAAAAAAAATTTATTTTTCTCTCAATCCACAGAAAACACTACATTTAAATGAACCAGTTTAGTATGAAAGTACTGGCAGGAATTCAACATAGCTCATTATGTCTCCTGAGGCATCATTACTGTATGTTTGCTTTTTTAAAAATCACACTTAAACACTTTATCTATTACAAACTGTTAAAAAAAATTCACTATATTACTATTTCATGATGAAGTAAGTGGTCTTAGTCTGTGTGGCTAGTTGTGGGCAAGAACAGAATGGGAAATCCTCATCAAAAGATGCATCATCATGATCATTTTAGGCATTCTCAAGGATCTGTCCTGTGGCAACATGAAGGGTGCCATAGCTTGACGCCCTGACTGCCACACACAATTTGCCAGCAGTCCATAACATTTCTCTAGTTCATAAAATCTAAGAGACTTTTTTTCTTCTATTTGGCATCAGCCATTTAAATATGAATTCTAAATGCAGTAAGAAATGCCCAAAGAGTAATTTCCCCAAAGCTAAATTTTAAATTACATTTCCCTAAGGCTCAACAGACTGGTTCCAAATAGGAAAAGGAGTACGTCAAGGCTGTTTATTGTCACCCTGCTTATTTAACATATATGCAGAGTACATCATGAGAAACGCTGGGCTGGAAGAAACACAAGCTGGAATCAAGATTGCTGGGAGAAATATCAATAACCTCAGAGAGGCAGATGACACCACCCTTATGGCAGAAAGTGAAGAGGAACTCAAAAGCCTCTTAATGAAAGTGAAAGTGGAGAGTGAAAAAGTTGGCTTAAAGCTCAACATTCAGAAAACTAAGATAATGGGCATCCGGTCCCATCACTTCATGGGAAATTGATGGGGAAACAGTGGAAACAGTGTCAGACTTTGTTTTTTTGGGCTCCAAAATCACTGCAGATGGTGACTGCAGCCATGAAATTAAAAGACGCTTACTCCTTGGAAGGAAAGTTATGACCAACCTAGATAGCATATTCAAAAGCAGAGACATTACCTGGCCAACAAAGGTTTGTCTAGTCAAGGCTATGGTTTTTCCTGTGGTCATGTATGGATGTGAGAGTTGGACTGTGAAGAAAGCTGAGTGCCGAAGAATTGATGCTTTTGAACTGTAGTGTTGGAGAAGACTCTTGTGAGTCCCTTGAACTGCAAGGAGATCCAACCAGTCCATCCTAAAGGAGATCAGTCCTGGGTGTTCATTGGAAGGACTGATGCTAAAACTGAAACTCCAGTACTTTGGCCACCTCATGCGAAGAGTTGACTCATTGGAAAAGACTGATGCTGGGAAGGATTGGGAGCAGGAGGAGAAAGGGACGACAGAGGATGAGATGGCTGGAAGGCATCACTGACTCGATGGACATGAGTTTGAGTGAACTCCGGGAGATGGAGATGGACAGCGAGGCCTGTCGTGCTGCAATTCATGGGGTCGCAAAAGTCAGACACAACTGAGTGACTGAACTGAGCTGACTGATCCAATCTTTATTGCATTAGATTTCCTATATGTTTCTTTGTAATATTCTTATATGAAATACTTTTGGAAGGTGTGGTAGAGTCACCTGGCCTTCCTAATGATGCCTGCAAGAAATAATTGCATTGAAGCCCTTTGTACAATAAAAAAATATTAATTGGTTTAATTTTTCTTTTCCTGTTAACACCCTTTTCCAATATGGACAGGTGTGTGTGTGCGCACATGCATGTGCGCACACACACATGCCCATGTGTATAGAAAGAGAGATTGAAAGACAGAGAGAAAGGAAGTAAGGGAAAGCAGGAAGAGAGAAGAGGAGAGGAGAAGGGAATGCAGAGAGGGGAGGGGAGGAAGTTTGTGATTGAAAGTATACCCTGACTGCTGATACAGTATGATTTTTCTGCTCGAGTAACTTTAAACTGAGTCTAGGCATTATATTTAAATAATAAAATGTACTTAATTATACTCTCAGAATTTGACTTTCTTAGCTCCATATAATAAAACAACCACTACCAAACATTTATTATCTATGTGATTAGGCACAAAGAAATAAGAAATGTATAACAATAAGAAATGTGTAATAAGTTCAGAGTCACAAGTCAAAAAATGGCTATGATGCAATTTGAACCAACACCCCTCCTAGTGTAACAATTTCATCACTGATTTTACTTCCATCAGCTGCATTTTAAATAATAAAATCCAGATTACAGGCTTTTAACACCCAACTATTTATTTATGTTAATTGACTTACATAATGCTATACCTCACTTAATACAGGGTACTTTATGGAGAGTGTTTCTCAAGATATTTTAATTTCTTAAATTATTTATTGTTCAGTAGATTTGATAACATTTTCCTTTCAATGGAAATTTTTCTTTGAGCTAAATGAGGGAATACTAAAGATCGGCTGCCATTTCATGCTTTCCCTTAAAGAAACAAGCTTAGTAGCACTGACAACTGTTGCTGTTCAATCGCTAAATCATTTCTGACTCTTTGCAATCCCATGGACTGTAGCTCTCCAGGCTTCCCTGTCCTTCACTGTCTCCCTGAGCTTGCTCAAACTTACGTGCATTGAGTCAGTGATGCTATCCAACTATCTCATCCTATGCTGCCCCCTTCTCCTTTTGCCCGCAAACTTTTCCAGTATCCAGGTCTTTTCCAATGAGTCGGTTCTTTACATCAGGTGACCAAAGTACTGGAGCTTCAGTTTCAGTATCAGACGGAATATTTCAATGAATATTCAGAGTTGATATCCTTTATGATAGACTGCTTTGATCTCCTAGTGGTCAAAAAGACTCTCAAGAGTCTTCCCCAGCACTATAATTCAAAAGCATCAATTCTTTGGCACTCAGTCTTCTTTATGGTTCAACTCTCATATCTGTACATGACTACTGGAAAAACCATAGCTTTGGCTATATGGACCTTTTTCAGCAAAGTGACATCACTTGCTGACAAAAGTGATTTTTAATACACTGTCTAGTTTTGTCATAGCCTTTCTTCGAAGGGTAAAGTGTCTTTTCATTTCATGGCTGCAGTCACCATTCGCAGTGATTTGGAGACCAAGAAAATAAAATCTGTCACTGCTTCCACTTTTTCCTCATCTATTTGCCATGAAGTGGCACTGACAGTGCCCAGTCATTATTTACTTAATCCAGTATCAAAACTGTTTGTCTTTTCTTCCAAAGGGGCCATGTAGATTTAATTAAAAGAGATAGCCACATCCCTTTAAGCAACAGGAACGAAGATAAGAAAATATCCCCAATCCAAATAACTATTATAGATACCTAATCGATGTTTTGGAAACTTATGCTTTAAGCAGAGGTACCCTTTTAGAAATTCAGTGCCAGGATAAAACCTAGTATTAAGACCACTTTGACTATAAAGCACAGTCACGAGTGGAAATGCCAGCATGCATTAACTAAATATTTGCAATATCATCATATAGTTAGAGCAATCATGGATGATCTTCTCTAAGCACTGTTTAAAATACTAAGCATGTATACTGTTAAAGAGTAATCACTGATTTTTTAAGTAGATTGTACTTTAACAACTAACTCAGCTTTATTATGTACTTGATCAATAATTTTTGAAGCATTGCCTGTACATTGCTATGATTTGTAAAAGTAATAGCACTTATCAAGCATTAATTATGTAACAAGCATTATTCTAAAAGCATTTTGCATGGGTTAGCTCATTTCACTTTCATTACTCAATAAGACAGGTACAAATCATGTGAGATAAGGCATAAAGAGTTACAGTATCATTAGCATTATTAGCATTGTTAAAAACAATAATGTGTTCAAATATTAGCTTAGATCTCACAATAAAATTCAAAAATTGAATTTCAAACAACTGTCTCATTTACGACTCAAGAATCTACTCAAGTAAAACATATCACCATGTCTTTCTTAAGACATAGATAGATGCTTGGTGTTTTTGTCAAAATAAGAATACTTTCATGAACTCAAAACATACTTTCCTCCTTAAAAACTATATAATTCAAACTTAGAAGCATTCAAGACATATACACCCTTTCCACTACTTACATATGAGTAGGATTTTACTATTAGAAAATCCAGTAAGAAGCAAATAAATGATGAAGGAGGGCACCTACAACCTTAGAAAGCATTAGAACAACCCACAAAGCAAGCTAAGACTATTTTGACTTTTTGTGTGTTCTAATGGATGTTTGTATTTCAAATACTTTCAAATTATACTAGCTTTATAGAATTCTATTTTTCCACCCCCATATCTTCCTTTACCCATTTTAAGCCAATCAACTCAAGGTCTTTGGGAAGTGCCAGTTTGGAACATCTTCTGGCCTTGACAACTGGCAGCTGGATTCAATCTTTTCATAAAACCCAACTTGTCAGCTAAAACCAGTCATGTTTCTTAAGCAAGACAATCTGTTAAACAGGTTAGCTCTTAAATCCATGAAAAACATTTGCAAAAACACATTTTTTTTTACTTGCTCTTCCTAAGTTCTGAGGCTACAGATGGTACAGAAACCACCACTCTGGAAACTCTCCCAACCACCTATTATCCTTCCATGAAAATTTGAAGCTATCTTCTGGGCTCCACAGCTTGCAGCAGACCAGCTTCTGATAGCCATGGGTGGGAAAAGATACCCTCAATGTGGGAGGAATCCTTGATTCACCATGAGCAGTTGCACAGTAATTTCTTTCTGCTGTGCAACTGATCCAGTTCATCATAAGCCAATGTCATCCCAGTGCAGTTAGGCTAGCTTCCAGTTCTGGCTCTGCCATAAGAAGAACAATTTATTGTAGAGATTTCAAAGCAATTGCAGAGCTTATAAAGCTAAGTGATCTTAGGCAAGGCACATCTTCTCAAGCTTCAGTCTCCTTCTCAGTAAAATGAGAGGGCTGGAATGACTAAACTTCAAATTTCTTTCCAATTTTGTAATTCCATGATCCTCCTTCTTTCCATTGCTTTTACTTAGCTGGAAGCCTGATATACTTCTTCACTAATGCCAGCTCTTATAGTTATCCGGAATCATAGTGGGTCAATCCCCACACAGCATCATGCCATAAATAATGATGGATTAGATCAATATTTTTTTCAGACTTCATCATACTCAACAAAGTATAGGAAGGCTTCAAAACAGATAAAGGTTGTTGTTCTTCCATGTAACCATGATTTTATTTTCATTACCTTTCAATACCCTAAAATCTTGACACTTCCTACCATTACTATCAAAGTGGGCAAATATACATCAGGCAAACAATCAATCTCCTTGGCTTTGCTCCAGGTAAAAATCAATCACTGATCAAGCCAAGATCACTCTCAGAATCCTCAACTCACCCTTCCAGACAGCCACCACCAGTTATTCAGAAATGGCAAGAGTGAAAGAGTACATCTGAAATTGTCATGTATATGTGAAGTAGTATCAATCCAAACCCAATGGCCATCTACATGTCTCTAACTGGGTATGTTCCAAGACAAACACTCATTCTCTTCCACAAAGCATCTCCTCTTTCTACATTTCTGTTTTTTTTTTTTTTATAAATGGCAATTCCAATAATCCACACATCCTACTGAGATATTTTACCGCATTCTTACATCAATCAAGTTCTTCAAATTTTACTTCCTAGGTGGTTTTCACAATTATTCTATCCATTCCAAATAACTTTCCTAGTCTAAAACCTTATCATTTTTCTTCAAACATAAATTTTTTAACTAGCTTACCCTGCCAATCATCTTGCAAATATCATGGTTTCCTTATCAAGACCTTCAATGAATTCTAATGCATACTAGCATGACAGTCTCAGGTTATTCAAATATCTTACATGGTGGCTCAGGGTTTCATAAGGATGAAAATGTGGCATGGTCTTATAATCTAGCCTTGGAAGTCAGTATCACCTCTACAAAACTCTCCTTGGACAAAATAGTCACAAGACTACCCACATTCAAGGTACACTTGATGGGAGGAGTGTCAAAGAATTTACAACCATAATTTAAAACCACCATACCCATCTGTCTCTTTCACATATTATGCTCCAGAAAAAAACTGAACTAGTAGTTCCCCAATTATGCCATTGCACATGCTGTGTTCCCAGCATGGAATGCTATGCTAGTTAATTTTATGTGTCAGCTTGACTGGGCCACAATATGCCCAGACAGCTGGTTGAACATTATTTCTGGTTATGTCTATGAGGGTGTTTCCAGAAAAGATTAGCATTTGGGATGCTGGTCTGAGTAAAGCAGATGGCCTTTCCAGTGTGGATGGGCATCATTCAATTCACTGAGAGCCTCGGCAGAACAAAAAGGAAGAAGGTTGAATTAATTCTGCCTACTTGACCTGGGACACTGATCTGCTGTTGACGCCCCTGGTTCTCAGGCTTTCAGAACCAGGCTGAAACCTATAATGTCAGCTCTCTGACTCTCAGGCTTTCAAACAACACCACTGGCTTTCCTGAGTCTCCACTTTGCAAATGGCAGACTGAGGGACTTCTCAGCCTCTAAAATCATATGAGCCAATACCTTATAATACATTTCTCCATATACATCTCCTGTTCTTTCTCTGGAGAACCCGAATACAGATACTATCTTTAACCCCATCCCCGGAAAACCCCTACTCATTCCTCTGGCATTATCAAACTACTACTTCCACTGTGAAAGCTTCCCTACCGCTGCATAGTGAACTGGAAATTTTTCCATTATCCAGTGAGATCTCAAAGTGCCTACTAAACTGCTGACCCAGAGTGGAGTGTTTCACCAAAGGAAAGGGCAGGGCACAGTGGCAGGCTGCAGATCCCACATCTGGGTGAAAGGCTAGAGTGGAATGAGCAAAGATAGAGCAGGCACTTAAGAGCAGGTTGATTGTCAAAATATGTGTTTTTCTGAGGCAGCTAAAGAGGAAATTTTTATAAGTAGGACGGAAAATCAGAGAAACCAAGCAAAAGCTACCAAAGGTTGTAAGTGAAGGGTAGGAAGCAGGATGGACGAATCCCAGAGCTAATAAAAAGATATGTGTAAAGCTTTTTTAGGTTACAACTAGGAAGGGAGCCATTAGGGCACTAGGTTAAAATCAATATTCTGAAAACATTTGTCTATACGTCCAATGAGATAACCATTTAATTATAATATATTTTTTAAATCTGCATAACTTATATCTGTTACCATAAGCTAACTTCCTAAATATGAACTGTTTTTATTAGAGACCAGTATTTAAGAACATACATGCTTTGTTGGGTCCATATCTTAACTCCACCACCACCTGGTTTGTGACAATAGGGAGATATTTTTTTTGCTTGCATTGCCCTAAACATAAAAATAAGGGATAATAATAATGTTGACACATAGAATTTTTGAGCTGATTAGCAGAGTACATGTAAAAGTATTTAGCTTGGAACATTGTAGCCTTAAAATTAGTGTTTCACATTATTATAGGAAGGGAGCATGATGTCTAAGAGTCCCAGATGAGAATCAAATAACCAAAGTGAAAAATCTCTTGCTCTCCTACTTACTAGTTTTCTGACCTTGGACATGGTTCTTAACTCCTCTAAGCCTCAAGTATTTCAACTGTAAAAAACTGAGGTGCTAATAGTGCCTACTTAATAGAATTATTAAGAAAATTGAGATGATCTATCCCTGATATAGGGCTTCCAAAGAGGCTCAGTGATAAAGAATTTGCCTGCCAATGCAGGAAATGCAGGAGACGTGGGTTCAATCCCTGGGTCGGGAAAGTCCTCCAGAGTAGGAAATAGCTTCTCCAGGATTCTTGCCTGGAAAATTCCATGGACAGAGGAGACTGGCAGGCCACAGTCCATGGGGTTGCAATGAGTTGGACACGAATGAGCACATACACCTATATATGCAATAAACTTGCAATGAATGCTATTTATTATTATCAGCAGCAATAGTATGACAACACAATCTGGCACACAGAGAGCGTTCCATGATATTTGTTGAATGACTAAATAAAATAGTGAATGTAAAAAAGGTTAAGACTGATCTCACCAGCTTCGCTTTCCTCCAGTACCTTGAAACATTACTGTATACTTACAGAAAAACTTTCCTTGGGACTCATGCAATGGGCAGGTCAAGGAGAAACACAGGGCCCCCTCTATCTTCACTTTCATCTTTTGTTATATGTTAAGCTTCCATGTAAATTTTCCTTTAAAAATTACTTACACCACTAAAGAATAAAGATTATATCATATTTTCGATAAACATGTCTCCTCCTACAGACCACAAAGACTAGCACAGCATAAAATGTCCTATTAGAGACATTCTAATAGGTGCAAATATCTAAACGAGAAAAATTAAATGAAAGGCAGCTATGTCATCACACCATTCCCCATTCCTCTACCACCTGAAAATCTAAGAATGAAATTAGCTGGGAGCAAAGGTGACACTATTTTAACTTAGTGCTACTATAATTAATAGAATTAAAAGAATTAACAGAATTTAACAGACCTAGTTCCAATACATGTGGTGGGAAACCTCTTGCTGACAGAAAGATACTGGAGAGGATTCATCTCAGCATTCCACTGAACTTTAAAGTAAAAACCACAACTCAGTTGTACCCCAAATAATATGAGAACTGAAGTGAAGTGAAATGAAAGTCACTCAGTTGTGTCCGACTCTTTGCAACCCCATGGACTACACAGTCCATGCAATTCTCCAGGTCAGAATACTGGAGTGGGTAGCCTTTCCCTTCTCCAGGGGATCTTCCCAACACAGGGACTGAACCCAGGTCTCACGCATTGCAGGCGGAATCATGAGAACAAGAAGACATTAATTACCCTACTTTACAATAACTGTCTGACTAGAACTCTTTATAAGGATCACACCCTCTCACATCTAGTGCTTGATAAATAATCACATTTTTTTGGTCTCGCATTTAGTGCTTCTTAAAAAATCACATTTTTTGGTGGCATAAGGATGCTTCCCTTATCTCATGTTTATACTGTTAGATATGGGACAAACTTAAAAATAGCTTCATAAATTTATACAATTCTTCATCTGTCTTCTACTGGATTTAGGAGTTAATCACAAAACTTTAAATATCAAGAAGAAAATTTTCCACAATATCTTTCACATACAATTCCAATGCTTTTCCTTCTGAGAACTAGCACCAGGTAGACACTATGCTGCTGCTGCTGCTAAGTCGCTTCAGTTGTGTCCGACTCTGTGTGACCCCATAGACGGCAGCTCACCAGGCTCCCCCATCCCTGGGATTCTCCAGGCAAGAACACTGGAGTGGGTTGCCATTTCCTTCTCCAATGCAGGAAAGTGAAAAGTGAAAGTGAAGTCACACAGTCGTGTCCGACTCTTTGCGACTCCATGGACTGCAGCCCACCAGGCTCCTCCGTCCATGGGATTTTCTGGACAAGAGTACTGGAGTGGGTTGCCATTGCCTTCTCCGGTAGACCCTATGCGGCTGCTAAGTTGCTTCAGTCGTGTCCAACTCTGTGCGACCCCATAGACGGCAGCCCACCAGGCTCCCCCGTCCCTGGGATTCTCCAGGCAAGAACACTGGAGTGAGTTGCCATTTCCTTCTCCAATGCAGGAAAGTGAAAAGTGAAAGTGAAGTCACTCAGTCGTGTCCGACTCTTTGCGACTCCATGGACTGCAGCCCACCAGGCTCCTCCGTCCATGGGATTTTCTGGGCAAGAGTACTGGAGTGGGGTGCCATTGCCTTCTCTGGGTAGACCCTATAGACACCCCTTAATAGAAGCTATACACATTCGCATGGCTACATATTCCAGACATTTCCATCTTAATAGAAGTCCTCCTCACTGTTTTGTCTACTATAGGCTCAGTTACACAGTGTTCTTTACATAAGTAGCAAGCCCTATTTTCTACACAGATGGAGATAATAGAAACCAAACAGTCAGATCAACCATATTCTGAAAATTACTGACCAAGAGAACATAATAATCACCAGTAAATTTTAGTCTATTTTAGTCACCAAAGGATGACACTGAAAACAAAAAAACAAAAATCTATATCCACTCCGTAGGAGTTGGGGCCCACTATCAATACAGCAATAGATGAGGATATACAGCTTACAATGAGAGATAGTTGTCTAGGGGTTGTAGGGCTTCCCTGATAGCTCAGTTGGTTAAAAATCTGACTGCAATGCAGGAGACCCCGGTTCGATTCCTGGGTCAGGAAGATCCGCTGGAGAAGGGATAGGCTACTCACTCCAGTATTCTTGGGCTTCCCTTGTGGCTCAGCAGGTAAAGAATTCACCCACAATGTGGAAGCCCTGGGTTTGATCCCTGGGTTGGGAAGATCCCCTGGAGAAGAGAAGGCTACCCACTCCAACATTCTGGCCTGGAGAATTCCATGGACTGTATAGTTCATGGGGTCCCAAAGAGTCGGACACAACTAAGCAACTTTTACTTTCTTTCAGGGATCATAGAATATCCCAATTCTGACCCCTCACCAGCCACCTCTTTAAAATATATATATATATATATATATATATATATATATATATATATATATCTTCAAATACCTAGGCCAAGGAACCCTTTATTTTAAGCAGACATGTTGGGTCCTCTAATCCCATTACAGAATTCCAATGAGACAATCTACTATACCTCATGGAAGAATCTCATTTCCCAGCTTGATCTAAGGAACCAACCTTCACAAAAAGGCCAGACCCAAATCCCAAATCTATACATCTAAGGGAATTAAGAGTCTTCCTTCGTAAGATATAGAGAGCTAAAAGGAAGAAATGTGCAAGAACTTTTTTCCTTATCTAGAGTGGGCTCTCCCACACTACACATCCCAGATCTTTCTCTGAAGTAAGGGGAAGGGAAAGAAGCCAAGGGAGATGTTGCCAGGCCTATATTACCTAGACTCACGGAAAAGGAAAGAGCACTCTTTTTCTACGTGGGCTGCCATTTTGGTCAATCCAGAGTTGTACTCTCACCTCTTGAGTACAGAATGCCGTGTGTTAGCAATGGAAGTAATCCATGGGGTGAACAAAGGACTCTAAGTTTCCTTGCAGGTCAAAATGGCTGACAAAATCTAATCAATTAGTCCCAGCTTTGAATGGGGCAAGTAGGAAAAAGCTATCTTTATATCCCAACAAAAGAAATCACAGAATTTTAATGAGAGATATGAGTATACTTTACACTTGATATGCAAACAAGAAAAAAAAATGGAAGTACTACTAATACATTATGTGGAAAAAAATTGGAAATTTATTTAGTACTCATACAATTATTCATAAATGTGTATACAGTGAATAACCAGACAACATTAATTTTCTCTTTTTAAATAAACATTTTGAGTTAAATAAAGCAAGCCATGGCTTCCCAGGTGGCACACTGATAAAGAATTAATTAGCCTGTCAATGAAGGAGATGCAGATTCAATCACTAGGAACCCCTGGAGAAGGAAATAACAACCCTCTCCAGTATTCTTGCCTGGGAAATTCCACGAACAGAGAGGCCTGGCAGGCTACAGCCCATGGGGTCACAAAGAGTCAGATACAACTGAGCATGCTCACACGAATAAAGCCACATTATTCAATTAATTTTTTCCTCCTTCTTGTGTAATACTTAAATAAGATCGTATAACTGGGCTCTAAAACAAATCAAATGATAAGTAACAAGGGCATGAATGCCTTCCCCCTCAATTTTCCCAGAGATATCCACTTAAACCACAGACTGTAGACTAGGTCTGAGGACAGGCTGTTTTCATGAATTCCTTTAGAGCTGAGAGGGCTTTTCTCAATCAGATCTGTATCCCTACAGACACAAATAGAGCAGTAGAGAAAATGTTGGGAATAAAAGAGACTAAACATCCTAGGTGGTGGCCTAGTGGCTTCTGTCTCAAAATAATGTTTCACAGGACAAAATAAATATCCACTAAAGTTTCTCACTTAATACTATATTTCCCACAGCCCCAAAAAAATCACTTTATGAAACTCATTCCTATCATGAACAATTAACTCCAGCTTTTTTCATGGAATAGCATTTTATTTTAAATACAGCAGTGTGTCCATGTCAACCCTAAACTCCCAATCTATCCCTCCCCACAACCCTTCCTCCCAGGAACCGTAAGTAGGCTCTCTAAGTCTGTGAGACCATTTCTGTTCTGTATATGAGTTCATTTGTATCTATTTTTTTTAGATTCTGAATATAAGTAATATCACATGATATTTGCCTTTCTCTGACTTATTTCACTCAGTATGATAATCTCCAGGTCCATCCATGTTCCTGAAAATGGAATTTTTGTCATTCTTTTTAATGGCTAATATTCAATTCTATATCTGCACCACATCTTCTTTATCCACTCATCTGTTGATGGATACTTAGGTTGCTTCCACATCTTGACTCTTGTAAACAGAGCTGCAATGAATGCTTTTTCTTATACATAAAATGTATTTTATCTCTTATCAGGTAGTTCAGTTCAGTTCAGTTGCTCAGTCATGTTCGACTCTGCAACCCCATGAATCGCAGCACACCAGGCTCACTGTCCATCACCAACTCCCAGAGTTTACTCAAACTCATGTCCATCGAGTCAGTGATGCCATCCAGCCATCTCATCCTCTGTCGTCCCTTTCTCCTCCTGCCCCCAATCCCTCCCAGCATCAGAGTCTTTTCCAATGAGTCAACTCTTCGCATGAGGTGGCCAAAGTACTGGAGTTTCAGCTTCAGCATCAGTCCTTCCAATGAACTGATCTCCTTTAGGATGGACTGGTTATCAGGTAGAGATGATGCAAATGTTTTATGAGGGTGATCAGCATTACTCACCCAGAAATTTTGTGTTCATGTTATGTCAACATCATTTTCACCACTGTATTAAAATCTTCATGACAATCAGTTAATTTTATGTTGAGAAACTTTTCATCGATATTCATCAGTCAGGGAAAACATTTCAATGACAGAAGGATATTACTTGTATTTTATAAAATGGGCTATAAGATCCAAAAAATGGTCGCTTAGGTCTCCTCCAAGACAGTTGTTATTTGGTCAGTAAGTCGTGTCAAGCCTTTTTGCAACCTTATGGACTATAGCCTGCCAGGCTCCTCTGTCCATGGGATTTCCCAGGCAAGGATGCTGGAGTAGATGCCACTTCTTTCTCCAGAGTATCTTCCCAAACCAGGGATCAAACCCACATTTCCTGCATTGGTAGCTGGATTCTTTACCACTGAGCCAACTCTATAAATTCCATGAAAAACTGCAACCAACATTTACTGAGTTGTTCCTATATAGTGCCAATGAGATACAGACTGTTATATACTACCTCATTGAATCCACACAACAATTCAGTGAATCAAGTGCTATATTATTCTCATTTTACAGATGAAAAGCCTTAGAAAGACCTGTATTTAAGCCAAAACAAGATGACTCCAGTTATGTGTATTTAACCTCATACTGAAAAAGATTTTTTTTTTTCCAGTCTGAAAACCAAAATTTTTTAAAGCAACATTTCAAAGATCTTGGCTGTATGGGGCTCAAGCCACCTGCATTGCAGTGCTTCTTGGCTGCCTAATATATAATAAAGTATTATAAAATTAATTTTTGTTATCCTGGCTCTTTTTCAGGGAGATGAAGGATGCATAACCTTAGCTGTGTAGATCAAGAATACATGCTTGTTAGAGATTCCACCCACCTGACCAGCAAGAAAAGATAGTTTGCATGTACTCATTTCCTCTCTACGTATAACATCAATTTAAATTTTTCCTTTAAAGCCCAGTGACATGGTCCATCTGTTTTAACTAGTTAGTCTCCTGACTCATGGTGACTACAGGTTGGAGGTAAGGAAATCTACTTGCTGGGGAAGAATCAAACAATACTGTATTAATTAAAATTGCATCATGGTTGTAAATACCCAGGGACCAAGGTGATGAGTGTATAAGGGAAATAAATGAATAATAACTTTTGAGGTTACTAAATGTAAAATGTTTGAAGAAATAAACTGAACGAAATCAAACTGTGTCCAAAGATTACCTGGAGCAAAACATACACTGAAAATATTAACCTTATACATAATCTAAATAAAACTCCATTTTGAATGGCTTTCCATTTTTATGAATTTATTACAACAGAAGGTAACCACATGAAAGTCATCCCTAATGAATGGGTTAGGGTTAGGTATCCATAAGGGGTCCTGGAACCAATCCCCTGAAGATATTAATGGGTATGACTGCATAGTTAATTATTTATTAAATAGAGTTGGTTAGTTCATTTTCTTGGGGAATTACTGCCAATTCATTCATCTCTGAAGCTCCAACAATATCAAGAGAGAGGGAAAAGACAAGAATATTAACTTTCTAGAGTATTTCCTCTGCATTTCTAAATTGCTTTTTTTATACTATTTAACAAAAAGGAAATTCCAAGCGGTTTCTAGATCTGTCTGCCATTGTCCATTTATTGATGTAGGATGGGAAGCTATTAGAGTGTTTTCTAAGCTCCCTTTTATTTTTACTTCAAGCTTTTTCTCAAGTTAATAGGCTTATGTGATTTGATTGGGCTTCCCAGGTGGCGCAGAGGTAAAGAATCTGCCTGCCAATGCAGGAGATGTGGGTTTGATCCCTGCATCAGGAAGATCCCCTGAAGAAGGAAATGGCAACCCCTTCCAATATTCTTGCCTGGAAAAATCCATGGACAGAGGAGTCTGACAGGCTACAGTCCCAAGGGTCACAAAGAGTTGGACAGGGCTGAGCGCGCACGCACGCACGCGCACACATACACACACACACACACACACACACACACACACACAAAAGGAAAGAAAAGAAGGAAGATCAGAAAGAAATGAACAGTCTAAGGGCACACACAGATGTCAGTCCTGTAATTTTCAGGGCAAGGGGGCAGCAGTTCACCCCAGTCTTCAATCTTATTAGTTTTGTTTACTCTAATGTAGCACAGAAACAGTCCAATTTTATGTGGATGCCATAACATGAAAAATGTAAGAAACAATACTGCAAGAACTTGTAAGGTTTGCTAGGTATATTAATGCCACAAATTTAATCATGTTGTGAGTCTCCCTAAACTTTCCTCAGAAATTCATTCTTAATATACTGATTCCCTGTTATAACTAAATTATATGTGCATCCTCTTTTTCAGCTACAGTGTAACTAAATTCTTATAGAAGTTTGTGTCACTCATTCTGTCTTTTTTTGTTGTTGTTGCTAAGTCACTTCAGTCGTGTCCGACTCTGTATGACCCCATAGACGGCAGCCCACCAGGCTCCCCCATCCCTGGGATTCTCCAAGCAAGAACACTGGAGTGGGTTGCCATTTCTTTCTCCAATGCATGAAAGTGAAAGTGAAAGTGAAGTCCCTCAGTCGTGTCTGACTCTTTGCTACCCCATGGACTGCAGCCCACCAGGGTCCTCCGTCCGTGGGATTTTCCAGGCAAGAGTACTGGATTGGGGTGCCATCGCCTTTACATCAGTGAAAAAAAAAACACATTATGAAACATTTGGGAAATACAGTATTTTAGTTGGTTAATGTCAATCATTGTAAAGTAATTTTCCACATTAGAATTAAAAAAGCCTTTCTCTTGGTTAAGAGACCTTTCTTAAACAGTATATACTGATCCTGGAATGGAAGGTGGGGAGTCAGATTCAGCCTCCTTTGCGTAACATAATATGGTCAGCTGACACTTTTAACTAATAAAAGAATTTATAATACAAAAAAAAGGCAGAACCACTGATTTCCATGTAAAGCCAAAAAAGATATTGCAGTTTTTACTATTCACTATTAATAGATTTTTTTTTTCTCTTAAGAAAATAATTCAATAGAGTTTTGTTTAAGAGAACATTTGTACATGAAGGAAGACTAATAATATCCAAGAGTGATCAACCATCAGTTAACTTTCAAAATTCATGCTCCAAGCCAAGTGACCACTAAAGGATTTCATGTTTCTTTACTTGTAACTTGCTTTTATTGAATATAACCAGGCCACAGGTTCACAAACAATGCCCTCTAAATGAAAAATGGGAAACCAGAGGAATTTCTTTTCATTCAAAATTCATAAATTAGTCCAGATATATCTGGAAAATTATAAAGTAAATAAACCAAATGCATGTGACTGATAACAGACGCTGGCTTATGTATGTTAGATTTGATGGTTTTGCCATGCAGATGACTACAATGAACTCTTTTTACTCTGTCATTTTTTTATCTCATCTATTTGGTACTAAGGTTGTTCCCCTGAAACCTCTCAGCCTTAAGCCTAAGGTTTGATTCTCAAATATAGAAATAAGCTAGTATGAGCCCAGCTCAAATATATAACCAATAATAGAACAACATTTCATTGGGTTTCCTTTGATGTTGCATTGCACTGTTCATGTCTTCTGGCAACGTGGATGAAGGCTATTGATACAAGGTATCCAGTCAAAGACATGTGTTTACAATTATAGCCTTCAAAATAAAGAGAGGATACATAACCATATCCCTTGAGGTATGGAAATTACCCCATTAGAGGAGCATGGCCATAAGCCAGTGGTTTGTACTGGTATACCTAATGAACAGTGTATTTCCATCTCCAAATGTGCATTCTATTTATAATAACATAACTCTATTTTAGATGAACAGAAAAATTAGGCATACCTAGCAAAATCACATAACTAAAGACTTGATAAGAGTAAACTGATAGAGCATAATACTGTTTGGCACAAGGAAAGGCATGTGTAGATGAGGGCGTGCTGGGAAAAGGTGTTTACATATAACACAAGCAAAATTACACCCTGCTGTACAGAAGAGAGCACATGAAACAGGATTTGGGAGATGAGGTCTCTCCACTACACTTTGAATTGTTACCAAATAGCAGCTTCAGAATCAATAAGCAAACTCCTCCAATGACCTGGATAATAGGCAATTTCCAAGTTTCAAGGGCAGAGTGGTAGTGAAAATTCTATGATGTCAAGGCCAGTGATAGAAGGGTGGACTCCACATTAGATTCTGAGCTCATAAAATTTGGAAGAAACTTAAAGGCTGCCACATGTCCTGGCTCTTGCTCAAATTCTCTTGCCTGCACTGAATTAGGAGGGAGGAAAGTAAAAACTGCTCCCCGAAGGGGTCACCAACTCAGTACCTGATCTATGAGTGCCAATATTGGTATCCACCTGTGAATCTTTTCTGTTAATACTTGTGAAGCAGGAAGAACAATGTAAAAGTGACTATAAGAGCAACAGACAAACAAGAAAATCTGGTAAGTCACTTTAGCTGCAATGAGACACTGAAACCTGAGTGAAGCTGATATTTGCCATATGTTATTCATTATACAGAAAAAGAATGAGAAAGTGGTATGAGGAGCAACCATAGAGTCCAGCAAGAAAAGGGGAAGAAGTAACGGGCAATGTCGTGGAACTGGTTACTTTATAGTGAAAGCTGCCCATTATAACTCAGTGCATGTTTATAACTTATCAAGATGTTGCCTAAAAAGCCCATCCAAATATATTTTCCTTAAATTTACAGGTAAAATCATTACTTGTAATTCTTATCAGTGTAAAACAGACTCATATGAACCAAAATAAGAACCCCACAGGCCTTCCACGGTAAGTGTTAATAAATTTCTTCTCATTATCTTTATTAATCTATCTAGCTCTAAAAGTTGCTTTGGTATGGAACTGACACTTAACTTCACGTTTAGTCAAGGATGCAGGAGCTCTGAAAGAGACTAAAAAAGATTAGTAAATTTTTGAAAAGCAAAACAGAAAGTAAATATAACTTCCAGTCATTTAGTAAATTAGTACAAAATGTTAAGATTCATAAGTTTGATACAATAATATTTCAAAGAGAAATGTGTATCTTGATAGAGCATGCACAGTACTAAAAAAAAGAAAAAAAAAAAAAGAAAAGATAGTCTGTTTACGCTTTTTCAAAAGGGCTTTGAGACTTCCAAAAAGTATAGGTAATGGCAATACATTCAAAGGCACTTAACCTTGGCCATAAGGAAAACTCCCTTACCTTAAGATTTGTGAAGCACTGGGATGTGTTGCCAGGAAGAGCCGTGGAGTCTCCAGTGATATACTTTACCAACAGGGTATATGGGGTCGCAAAGAGTTGGACACGACTGAGCGACTGATCTGATCTGATCTGATAACCCATGAGTCCAGGGTCATTTAAATAGCAACACACCCTGGGCCAAAAAGAAAAAACCAGATAAAAAAATCACTTCGGGCTCTGGCATTCCACAAGTCTAAAGTGATAAAAGTACAATTTGCAATCACAGTTGTTTTATTTCTCTAATTACTTCAAAGGTTAAAGAATCATGGAATTATAGCATCTTAAACCCGAATCTTCAAAAACCTTCTCGTCTCCCTCACTTTATAGATATACAATGTTACATTATGCAAAATACTATCTGAAATAATAAAAACTTGTGAGCACAGAAATCTAAATTTACCCCAAACCCCACCTTCTCAGTTAAATTGAAAGGCAGATCTTCAGGCACCTCACATTTAAATTTAGCTTGATTCTGTCCCCATAATTTTGAGATTCAATGTGTTAAGATATCACTGCTGCACACAACAGGGGCATAACATCACAAAGCCATATTTTTAAACTGAATGAATTGGCTGAAGGGCTTACTAATAGAACTCCCTTGCTCCCTGCTAAAACAAAAATGCAGTTGATCTTTTCCTCCTGATACTTGGGCCCTCTCAGTCACCAAAATTGTGACCATCTTTGCAGGAAATGTTCCCTTGGTATCTCTAATTTTCTTGTAGAGATCTCTAGTTTTTTCTATTCTATTGTTTACCTCTATTTCTATGCATTGTTCAGTTAAGAAGGCTCTCTTATCTCTCCTTGCTATTCTCTGAAACTGTACTCAGCTGGGTATATTTTTCCCTTTCTCCTTTGCCTTTTGCTTCTCTTCTTTTCTCAGTTATTTGTAAGGCCTCCTCAGACAACCACTTTGCCTTCTTGAATTTCTTTTTCTTGGGGATGGTTTTAGTCACCACCTTCCAAACAATGGTCTGAACTTCCGTCCATACATCTTTCTGCACTCTGGTCAACCAGATCTAGTCCTTTGAATCTATTCGATGCCTCCACTGTATAATCATAAGGGATATGATTCACATTATATCTGAATGGCCTAGTGGTTTTCCCTACTTTCTTCAATTTGAGCCTGAAGTATGCAATAAGAAGTTCATGATCTGAGCCACAGTCAGCTCCAGGTCTTGTTTTTGCTGACTGTATAGGGTTTCCACATCTTTGACTGCAAAGAATATAATCAATCTAATTTTGCTATTGACCATCTGGTGAAGTCCATGTCATCTCTTGTGTTGCTGGAAGGTAATGGGAAGGTGAATTTAATTTAGATGATAGTTTCCACTTTGGCTCAGCCTCTTCATTCCTTCTGGAACTGTTTTTCCATTCTTCTCCAGTAGCATACTTCACATCTACTGACCTAAGGGGCCCCTCTTTCAGTGTCCTATCATTTTGCCTTTTCTACTGTTCATGGGGTTCTCAAGGCAAGAATATTGAAGTGGTTTGCTATTCCCTTTCTAGCGAACCATATTTTGTCAGACCCTGACTAGCAAGGACATGCCCTTCAGCTGCTCCACGTAGCTGGATGACATGCCCAGCATCCTTGTTGTCCCACTGCTAGCCCTCCTTGAGTTGTGTAAAGCTTCACTGGTCATGGGATGTTGTTCAACACGTCGCCCAGAGGCCAAGGCAAAGGCTCTGCTGGAGTCACCAGGAAGGGGGTTGCCAGGAAGGGGGTACAGGGGAGGCTAGAGCCAATGTTGGAGGATACCCAGAAGCAGAGAGCTCTCTGGCCTCACTGTTGCCACTGGCTTCCAAGGGGCTTATCTGCCTCCAATATGGTCTGCCAGCCAAGCTCTGGCCCCAGCCTTTCTTCTCAGGCTTCTCAGCATTCTTGTCCAGGCCCGGCAACCCTGGCCACCCTAATGGGGGTGCACAGTTCTTCTCAGTCTCCTGCCATATTGATGCCTCCATCTCCGTGGTGATCTCCACAAAGCAGCGTCCCGTACCTGTGCTACCTCTTCGGGCCGCCACTGCCATTTGGGAACATTTCATGCAAAGATGGGTGCGATAAGGGACAGAAATGGCAAGGACCTAACAGAAGCAGAAGAGATTAAGAAGAGGTAGCAGGAATACACAGAAGAACTGTACAAAAAAGGTCTGAGTTACTTGGATAATTATGATGTTGTGGTCACTCACCTAGAGCCAGATATCCCGGAATGTGAAGGCACATGAGCCTTAGGAAGCATTACTATGAAACAAAGCTAGTGGAGGTGATGAAATTCCAGCTGAGCTTTTTCAAAATCTAAAAGATGATGCTGTGAAAGTTCTGCACTCAATATGCTGGCAAATTTGGAAAACTCAGCAGTGGCCACAAGACTGGAAAAGGTCAGTTTTCAATCCAATCTCAAATAAAGAAAATGCCAAAGAATGTTCAAATTACAGTATAAGTGCACTCATTTCACATGCTAGCAATATTATGCTCAAAATCCTTCAAGCTGGACTTCAGTAGTACATGAATCAAGAACTTACAGATGTAGAAGCTGGATTTAGAAAAGTCAGGGGAATCATAGATCAACTTGCCAATATCCACTGGATCATAGAAAAAACAATGGAATTAAAAAAAAAAAAACATGTATTTCTGCTTCATTGACTACACTAAACCTTTTGACTGTGTGGATCACAACAAACTACGGAAAATTCTTAAAGAGATGGAAATACAAGATCACCTTACATGCCTCCTGAGAAACCTGTATGTAGAACAAGAAGCAACAGTTAGAACCAGACATGAAAGAACAGACTACTTCCAAACTGGGAAAGGAGTACTTCAGGGCTGTATATTATCACCCTGGTATTTAAATTATATACAGAGTGCATCATGAAAAATGCTGGGTTGGAAGAATCACAAGCCAGAATCAAGATTGCTGCGAGAAAAATCAACAACCTCCTATATGCAGATGATACCACTTTAATGGGTGGTAAAAAGTGAAGAGGAACTTAAAGATCCTCTTGATGAGGGTGGAGTGAAAAGGCTGGCTTCAAACTGAACATTTAAAAAAACTAAGATGATGGCATCTGACCCCATCACTTTATGGCAAATAGAAGGGGAAAAAGTGGAAACAGTGACATTTCATTTTGGGGGGCTCCAAAATCACTGTGGACAGTAACTGCAGTCATGAAATTAAAAGCTGCTGGTCCTTGGAAGAAAAGCTATGACAAAGCTAGACAACGTATTAAAAAGCAGAGAAATAACTTTTCAACAAAGATATGTACAGTCAGAGTTATGATTTTTCCAGGAGTCATGTATGGATGTAAGATTTGGACCATAAAGATGGCTGAGCAACCGAAGAATTGATGCTTTCGATTTGTGGTGCTGGAGAAGACTTGAGAGTCCCTGGGACAACAAGAAGATCAAACCAATCAATCCTGAAGTAAATCAACCCTGAATATTCATTGGAAGGACTGATGCTATAGCTGAAGCACCAATACTTTGGTCACGTGAGGCAAAGAGCTGACTCATTGGAAAAGACTCTGATGCTGGGAAAGACTGAGGGCAAGAGGAGAAGTGGGTCACAGAGATTGAGACGGTTGGATGGCAACACTGATTCAATGGACATGCGTTTGAGCAAACTCAGAGAGATAGTGAAGGACAGAGAAGCCTGGCCTGCTGCAGTTCACAGGGTCACAAAGAGTCGGACATGACTCAGCGACTGAACAACAGGTAACAAAAGTAGATTTGAAATCATTGCCATTTCCTTCTCCAATTTTATTTATGGTAATCACCTTAAAATCTTCAATGTAGCTGCCCTAAAAAATAAGAAAAAAAAGTTTTGTTTGTATATAATTTTTTAAAAAATGATTCAAATTACTCAAAACTGAATGAAGCAGTTTTTTATTTTTATTCAGTCATACAAATAGGTGTTTCTAACAGAAAATGAGGTCTTGATTAGTATCTATCTCACCAGTAATTTGGAAGGTAGTAGGTGATTCAGAATGACCAACCGAGAGAGTAAATAGAGGATCTAGGTTGCGTTTCTTGCAATCAGTGTAAGTTTTACAAGTCTGAAAAAAATAGCATGATCCAGTAGTTATGGCCCTGAGAGGACTTGGACACATTCTAAAGGCAGAAAAAGGAAAGAATCCTCCTGATACCAGTCAACGTGAATCTACTTTTCTTATAATCACAAGCCCTCAACAGTAGAGAGGGATTCTCAAGCATGGGCAGAGATGAAATGAGATAGTTGAGGTCCTGATTCTCAAAGAATTGGCCCCAAGTCTCCTGGGACAGCATCAAGACTAGCCACATGTTCATCTCTATTTAGTCAAAGTTCTGGAAATTATGATCCTAATCTACCTCCTTAAAAGAAGTAAGAGTTAATTAAAGAATAAGATAATAAGTGGGGCATTGTATTAAGGGGTATCATAGTGCCTTTTATGATATGTTACATTTCTATTATGTTAAAGACTATCCCAAGAGTTATTGAAAATCTTGGCCCTCAGCATTTGGCAGGTTCTCATGATTTCAGTTCATGGTGGGAAATGAAACAGAAAAGAGATGAGGATGGAATACCAGGTCAGTGGATAGGAACAGAGCTTCTTTATGGTCATTTTTTATCAATCAAATTTTAGAAAAATATTAGGAACATTAGGAAATTTACAAATTTTAGGTAAACTTTGGAAAATGAGGTTCCAAAACAGAAAAAATTAGGGGAAAATGGAGAAAACATTAATAAGTGATTACACCACAATAACATAAAACAGAGAGATACCCGCTTCCACCAAGCCACACACATGCACATTCCCACCAATGTTAGTTAGCATGGAACCATTACAATACTGCACTGAGCAATGTCTTAGCAGGTGAGTTCTTAGGCAAGGATCATTTCCTTTTCATTTCAAGATATCTAGAGTCCACATTAGAGTTTAGCACTGTGATTGACAAATAAGCAGCTGCTCAACAATGTTTGTTAAACAGAACAAATTTCCATATCTTTCCATCGAGCCAGAAGATAATGAGTCTAAGACAGGAAACAGCAGCAGTGAACATCATGGTTGAATGAGATGAGTAAAAGTACATCATCAAAAACATGTTTAATATATATCTTCTAAGTAGAGTTAATGGCAAAATTTTAGAAGAAATTCTATCGTTCTTGGATTTCCAGTTAAGTATCTAGAGTTTGCTGTGTCACAGAGGCATAAATCAATAAGAGAAGTGTTAACTAGAAATTTAGTCAGCTGCATTCAGGTACCAGTGCTATATTTATTTTTCACTGGAAAACAGTGCTTGGCCCATGGCAAAATGGGAACTGGCCTAACCAAACTTTACAGAAATAACTAAATATTGAATCAGAAAATCTATACTGATTTACCACTACAAACAGTTTTCCTGTATGTCCTTAACATAACTTGACACTTATTCTTTATCATGCGTTATTCTGAGCATTTTACCATATTAATATATGTAATCCTCATAACAAATGAGAAAACAAAGGAATAGAGAAATACATAGTTTTCTGCAAAGTTATATCACTAGTAAAGGCCAGTTCTAGAACTTCAGCCAAGACATGTTGGCTCTAGAACCAATATCTTAATAATTACATTATACAATGATTGAAATAATTACATTATACATTTTGGGTTTGGTATGTCACTTAATTCTGGATGTAAACTCAGCTAGTTCAAAGTTCAAATTTCTCTTCAAGGTTGTTGTTGTCCAGTTGCTAAGTCATGTATGATTCTTTGCAATCCCACAAGCTGTAGCACACCAGGCTTCCCTGTCCTTCACTGTCTCCCAGAGTTTGCGCAAACTCATGTCCATTGAATTAGTGATGTCATCCAACCATCTCATCCACCGTTGCTCCCTTCTTATCCAAAAAGGTGTTTTCCAACAAGTCAGCTCTTCACATCAGATGGACAAAGTATTGGAGCATCAGCTTCAGCATCAGCCTTTCCAATGAATATTCAGCATTCATTTCCTTTAGGATTGACTGATTTGATCTCCATGCTCTCCAAGGAACTTTCAAGAATCTTCTCAAGCACTAAAATTTGAAAGCATCAATTCTTTTTCTCTTAATTTATTTTTTAATTGAAGGATAATTGCTTTACAGAATTTTGTTATTCTCTGTCAAACCTGAACATGAATCAGCCATAGGCATACATATATCCTCTCCCTTTTGAACCTCCTTCCCATATCCCTCCCAATCCTACCCCTCTAGGTTAATACAGAGCCCCTCTTTGAGTTTCAAGAGGCATACAGCAAATTCCCATTGGCTATCGATTTTACATATGGTAATGTAGGTTTCCATGTTACTCTTACCATACATCTCACCCTCTCCCCATGTCCATTAAGTCTATTTTCTGTTTCTCCACTGTTGCCTGTAAATAAATTCTTCAGTGCCATTTTTCTAGATTCTGTATATATGCATTAGAATATGATATTTATCTTTCTCTTTCTTCCTTCACTCTGTATATGTTCTAGGTTCATCCACTTCATTAGAACTGACTCAAATGTGTTCCTTTTTATGGCTGAGTAATATTCCATTGTGTATATATACCACAACTTCTTTATCCATTCATCTGTTGATGGACTTCTAGGTTGCTTCCATGTTCTAGCTATCGTAAATAGTGCTGCAATGAACAATGGGATACATGTGTATTTTTTAATTTTGGTTTCCTCAGGGTATATGCCTAAAGTGGGATTGCTGGGTCATGTGGTGGTTTTATTCCTAGTTTTTTAAGGCATCTCCATACCATTTTCCATAGTGGCTATATCAATTTACACTCCTACCAACAGTGCAAGAGTGTTACCTCTGCTCCACACCCTCTCCAGAATTTATTGTTTGTAGACTTTTTAATAATGGCCATTCTGACCAGTGTGAGGTGATATCTCATTGTAGTTTTGATTTGCATTTCTCTAATAATGAGTGATGTTGAACATCTTTCCATGTGTTTGTTAGCCATCTGTATGTCTTCTTTGGAGAAATGTCTGTGTAGGTCTTTTTCCCACTTTTTAATTGGGTTGTTTGCTTTTCTGGTATGGAGTTGTATAAGCTGCTTGTATATTTTGGAAATTAATCCTTTACCAGTTGTTTCATTTGTTATTATTTTCTCACATTCTGAAGACTGTATTTTCACCTTGATTATAGCTTCCTTTGCTGTGCAAAAGCTTTTAAGTTTAATCAGGTCCCACCTGTTTATTTTTGTTTTTATTTCTGTTACTCTAGGAGGTGGGTCATAGAGGATCTTGCTTTATGTCATCAGGTGTTCTGCCTATGTTTTCCTCTAAGAATTTTATAGTTTCTGGTTTACATTTAGGTCTTTAATCCATTTGGAGTTTATCTTTGTGTATGGTGTTAGGAAGTGCTCTAATTTCATTCTTTTACATGTAGCTGTCCAGTTTCCCCAGCACCATTTATTGAAGATAATTTGATAGGAATCTCATTGAATCTGTAGATTGAGTTTGGTAGTATAGTCATTTTCACAATATTGATTCTTCATACCCAGAAACATGGAATACCTATTTATGTCATCTTTGATTTCTTTCATTAGTGTCTTATAATTTTCTGTGTACAATTCTTTTGTCTCCTTAGGTAAGTTTATTCCTAGATATTTAATTATTTTTGTTGCAATGGTGAATGGGATTGATTCCTTAATTTCTCTTTCTGATTTTTCATTGTTAGTATATAGAAGTGCAAGTGATTTCTGTGTATTGATTTTATATCCTGCAACTTTGCTAAATTCACTGATTAGCTCTAGTAATTTTCTGATACTATCTTTAGGGTGTTCTATGTACAGTATCATGTCATCTGCAAACAATGAGAGCTTTACTTCTTCTTTTCTGACCTAGATTCCTTTTCTTTTTCTTCTCTGACTGCTGTAGCTAGGACTTCCAGAAGTATGTTGAACAACAGTGGTGAAAGTGGACACCCTTGTCTTGTTCAGAAAGCATCACTTCTTTGACACTCAGCCTTCTTTATGGTCCAACTCTCACATCTGTACATGACTAGTGGAAAAACTATAGCTTTGACTGTACAGACCTTTGTTGGCAAAGTAATGTCTCTCCCTTTCAATACACTGTCTAGGTTTGTCATAGCTTTTCTTCTAAGGAGCAAGTGCGTTTTAATTTCATGGCTGCAGTCACCATTCACAGTGATTTTGCAGCCCAAGAAAAGAAAATCTATCACTGTTTTCACTTTATCCCTTTCTATTTTCCATGAAGTGCTGGGACCAGATGCCATGGGTCTTAGTTTTTTGAATGTTGAGTTTTAAGCAAGACTGTTCACTCTCTTCTTTCACTCATATCTAATTAGATATCATTATACACATTAATCAGAGAAGGCAATGGCACCCCACTCCAGTACTCTTGCCTGGAAAATCCCATTGATGGAGGAGCCTGGTGGGCTACATACAGTCCATGGAGTCGCTAAGAGTTGGACATGACTGAACAACTTCACTTTCACTTTTCACTTTCATGCATTGGAGAAGGAAATGGCAACCCACTTCAAGTGTTCTTGCCTTGAGAATCCCAGGGATGGGGGATCCTGGTGGGCTGCTGTCTATGGGGTCGCAGAGTCGGACATGACTGAAGTGACTTAGAAGCAGCAGCAGCAGCAGCATACACATTAATGGTATCTAATGATGATACCATTAGAGTGGTATCATCTGCAAATCTGAGGTTGCTGATATTTCTCCCACCCAGCAATATTGATTCCTGCATGTGATTCATCCAGCCCAGCATTTAACATGATGTACTCTGTGTATAAGTTAAATAACAGAGTGACAATATACAGCCTTGACTTTCCCCTTTCCCAATGTTTAAACAAGTGGACTTGTTATTCCAAGTCCAATAACCAACTGGACTTGTTATTCCAAGTCCAGTTCTGTTGCTTCTTGACCTGCATACAGCTTTCTCAAGAGACAGGTAAGGTAGTCTGGTATTCCCATGTCTTTAAGAAATTTCTACAGTTTGTTTGATCGATACAGTCAAAGGTTTTAGCATAGTCAATGAAGCACAAGTAGATGGCTTTTTTGGAACTCCCTTGCTTTGTGGATTCTCTCCACTCCTCCTCTTTACTGGGATGGTATCTGGGTAAAAAGAGAACATTACACAGCATCTTGGAAATAAAGAAATGTATTCTCATTTTCTAGATCTGTGTTGGCCTCAACTATGCAGCCTCATCCTGCTAGTCTTTGGGAACTGTCTCTGATCGCTCTGTTTCCTCTAGAAACTACAAGGTTACCCATTTTCTTAGGATGAGTGCTAGCACCCGATAATGCTGTAGTCTTTGCCATAGCCTCTAAGTGATGTCTACCACCATAGATGCCCTTCAGACTTGATCCCGGGATTCTTTGAGTCCATCAGAACTCTTCCTTCTTTGACCTCCACTACAGCGTGTGTGAGCCCCTGGATCTCCTATTTGCCATTTTAGGCCATGCTTTTGCTTGGAGTTCTGGTAGACTCATTAGAACTCCCAAAGAGTGTGCTATCCAGCCCTCACTAGCCTCCTCTTGTTTTGGCACTTTCCTCCACTAGGGCAAAGTCCACTACTGTCAATGTCACTATGCACCTTAGAGAAAACAGGGCCAACTCAGACCCCCACCCTGCCTCTGGCCAGGGAAGGGGTACCCACTTACAAGTGTGCCCCTGCTCACATCTGGAAGGACTCAAACTATCTCCATTATAGAGGCTGAAGTTGTTAGTGGGACCAAAACCAGCTCAGTAGTGGGGCAGCATCTCTCAGCCTAGATCCAGGCTCTAACCAAGCATCCACACCAGAGGAAAAAGTGAAACTAGCACAAAACATAGTCCTAAGCCCTCAAATGTGAGATGGATGTTAAAATCACAACTAGGAGAAACAAAACTCCATCAGGGCTCCTCTTCCATCTCTTTGGCCCTCACTCTTCCCCTAGTAAAGCCACACTGGCCATTTTGCATAGGACAAAACCATGGCTCCCACCTGTTGCTACTGTGTTGAGTTGCTTAGTCATGTCCAACTCTTTTGTGACTCTTTTAGGCCACCAGACTCCTCTGTGCATGGG
Source organism: Bubalus kerabau (assembly GCF_029407905.1). Taxonomy (NCBI): domain Eukaryota; kingdom Metazoa; phylum Chordata; class Mammalia; order Artiodactyla; family Bovidae; genus Bubalus; species Bubalus kerabau. The sequence continues at coordinate 34,503,439 of NC_073639.1, read as the reverse complement.
ACTTCCAAGGAAAAAATACTGGAGTGGGTTGCCATTTCCTTTTCCAATGGCTTCCACCTAGTTTGACTTTTAATATCTCCAACTCCAGCTCTGTCTTCCCCTTGCCAGCACACCCGAGCGTAAGACACAGCCAATGCTTGCTTCAGATCCAGCTCTCTCAACAAAGCCAACAGGCATGTGCAGACTGCACAAGGATACTCCCACACAGAAATACACCTTGAAGACCAGGATAGGTAACCACCTGAGAAAGCTAAACATAATGATAAGAGAAAGAATATGTTTAAAACAATAGAACAAGAAAAAAAGTCATTGGGAAAAAACCCTAACAAAACAGAGAGAAATAATTTACCTAATAAAGAATTCAGATCAATGGTAATAAGAAAGTTAAATAAACATGGGGAAAGAAATGATGAAAAAATGAGAATATTAATAAACTAGAAAATACTAAAAAGAACCAGTTTTAGAGCCAAAAAAATACAATAAGCGAAATGAAAAATATACTAGAAGGAATTAAAAACAAATTAGGTGATATAGAAGAATGCATAAGTAATCTAAAAAGGAGAATATAAAAAACCCCCCAGTCACAGTAGCAAAAAGGAAAACAAATAAACAATAAAGATAGTGTAAGGGATCTCTGAGACAACATCAAGCATACTAAAATTTAAGAGAGACACATAAAGGCAGAAAATGTATATGATGAAATTATGGGTGGAAACTTATGTTTGGAAACTTATGTTGGAAACTATGTTTGAACTTAAATGACTATCAGGTTAAAACAAGTATACACAGATATAGATCAACACATATGAACTTCATGATAATCACAAATCAAAAAGTTACAATAGGTACACAAAAACTAGAGTGAAAAGAACACAAAAAAACACAAAAAATCATTTAACCATAATAAAAGACACAAAAGGAAGAATAGAAGAACAGAGAAAAACTAAAAACAACCAGACAACAAGCCATAAAATGGCAATAAGCAAAAATCAATCAATAATCACTTTAAATGATTTAATGAATGAAAAGAAGGCTGATGTAGCAAAACCCATATGAGTAAAGTGTATTTTAAAATAAAATCTATAACAGAAGACAAAGAAGGGTAATATATATATATATATATATATATATATATATATATATATCAATAAAGGTATCAATATAAGCAAGGGAAATACCATTTGTAAACATATGTGTAGCTAATATAAGAACAGCTAAATACATAAAGCAAATACTAACAAACATAATGGGGGAAATTGACAGTAACACAAAAATAGGAGACTTTAATATCAATGGAGATTATCCAGACAAAAAACCAATAAGGAAATAAGGACTTTATAAGGCATGTTAAATAAAATGCCTTAATAGAAATATATAGAACATTCTATCCAAAAGCAGTAGAATACATTGTTTTTAAGTGCACATGGAACATTCTCCAGGACAGATCACAAACTAGGCCACAAAACAAGTCTTAATAAATTTAAGAGGTGAGAAATAATATCAAGAATCTTTTCCAGCTATAATGGCATTAAACTAGAAATCAATTATAGGATGAAAAATGGCAAAAATATGAACAAATGGAGACTAAACAAGTTGCTTAAAAATAAATGGGTCAATGAAGGAATTTAAAAGAAAATCAGAAAATACCTTGAGAAAAATTTTTTAAAGAAAAGCTTTCCTAAATCTAAGGGACAAAGAAAAAGCAGCTTCAAGAGGGAAGTTTATTTCAATATGAGCCTTCCTCAGTAAAAAATAAAACTCACAAATAAACAGCTTACCCTGCAATCTAAAGGAATCACAAATAAAAATTAAAAGAAAAAAGGTGAAAGTAAGCAAAAAGATGAAAAATCCTACATATCAGAGTGAAAAGGTGAAAGTGTTAGTTGCTTAGTCTCATGTCTAACTCTTTGTGACCCCATGGACTGCAGCCCACCAGACTCCTCTGTCCATGGAATTCTCCAGGCAAGAATACTGGAGTGGGTAGCCATTCCCTTTCAAAGGAATCCTCCTGGCCAAGAGATCAAACTCGGGTCTCCTGCATTGCAGGCAGATTCTTTAATATCTGAACCACCAGGGAAGCCCACAGATGAAAGTGAAAATACATAAAGTAAAGACAACTGATCACTCATGGGGGTTTTTGCCTCTTTTTAATGTATTTCCACAGATCAGAGTGGACATACATTAAAAACAGGCAAAAAAAATGATTGATGAAACCAAGAGCTGATCTTTTGAAAGGACAAACAAAACTGATAACCCTTTAGCCAGGACCAATAAGAAAAAAACATAGAGAGGACCCAAATAAACAAAGTAAGTAATCAAAAGAAGAAATTACATCTGATATCACAAAACTAGAAACAATAATTAAAGCACACTATAAGCAGTTATATGCCAAAAGATTGAACAACACAGAAGAAATGAGTAATTCCTAGAAACATACAATCTTCCAAAACCAAATCAGGAGAAAAAAAAAAAACCTGTGGCAAAAAAGACTGATTAAAAGTACTGAAATAGAATCAGAAATTTAAAAACTCCCAATAAAGTTCAAGACCAGATGCCCTCAAAAGGGACTGCACAAAACAAAACAAAACAAACAAAATAAAGTCTATCCTTCTCAAGCTATTCCCCAAAAAAACAAGAGGATGCAACACTTCCAAATTCATTCCACAAAGGCACCATAACACTGATACCAAAACCAAAGAAAAAAAGAAAAGAAAAGAAAATCACAGACTGATACTTGGTGAATATAGATGTAAAAATTCCCAATAAATTTTAGCAAACTGAATTCAATGACATATGAAAGCCATCACACAGTATGAACAATTGGGATTTATCCCAGAGATAAATGGATAGCTCAATATGTACAAACTAAGGTGATCACCACATTAACAAAATGAAGGATAAAAATCACATGATCACCTCAATAGATGGGAGAAAAAGCATTAAAAAATTCAACATCCCTTAGTTGGTATACAAGGAACATAGCTCAACATAATAAAGGCTATTTATGACAAACCTACAGCTAATATCATATTAAGTGGTGAAAAGCAGAGTTTTTCCTTAAAAATCAAAAACAAAACAAGGATGCCTACTTTCATCATTTCTCTGTAATACAGTATTGGAAATCCTAGCCACAGCAATTAGACAAGAAAAGAAAAGAAACCCAACTGGAAGGAAAGAAGTAAAACTGTCACTGTTTGCAGATGACATAACAATATATATAGAAAACCCTAAGTCTACACCAAAAACTCTATTAGAACTAATAAATGAATTCAATAAAGTTGTAGAATGCAAGATTTATAAACAGATACCTGTTGTATCTCTATCCTGTAACAATGAACTATCATAAACGGAAAGAAAAACAATCCCACTTACAATCACATCAAAAAGAAGAAAATGGGAATAAACTGAATGAAGGAGGTGAAACACTTATTCTCTGAATATCATAAGACAATGACACAGGAAACCAAGGACAAAATAGAATAAATAGAAAGATATCTCATGTTCATAGACAGGAAAAATTAATACTGTTAAAAATAGCATATTACCCATGGATCTACAGTATCAATATAATTCCTATCAAAACACCTCAGACATTTCTTACAGAACTTGAAGAAATAATCCTAAAATTTCCATGGAACATTAAAGACCCCAAACAGACAAGGAAATCTTCAGAAAAAAGAACATAGCTGGAGGTATCACACTGCACGGCTTCGGACTATAGTATAAAGCTACAGTCGTGAAAATAGTATGGGACTACCACAAAAAACACACATAGATCAATAAAATAAAACAGAGTCCAGAAATAAACTCATGTACATATATTCAGTTGATTTATGACAAAGGAAGCAAAAATACACAAAAGGGAAAAGACAGCTTCTTCAATGAGTGATGCTGGGAAAACTGGACAGCTACACATAAAAGAGGGCTTCCCAGGTGGCTCAGTGGTAAAGAATTTGCATGCTAATGCACGAGAGTGGGAGATGTGGGTTTGATCCCTGGGTCAGGAATATCTCCTGGAGGAGGAAATAGCAACCCACTACAGTATTCTTGCCCAGATAATGCCACGGACAAAGGAATCTGGCAGGCTACAACAGTCCATGGGGTAGCAAAGAGTTGGATATGACTGAGCAACTGGGCACTCATGCACACACATAAAAGAATGAAATTAAAACATTTTCTCATACCATATACAAAAATAAATACAAACGTGATTAAGGATCTAAACATAAGACCAGAAACCATAACACTCCTTGACGAAAACGTAGGCAGTATTCTCTCTTTGACATACATCTTAGCAATCTTTTTTCAGATCTGTCTCCTCAAGCAAGGGAAGCAAAAGCAAAAGTTTTCAGAAGGGACCTAATTTAAACTTACAAGTCACTGATAGAGCAAAGGAAACCACTGACAAAATGAAAAGTCCACCTACTGAATCTGAGAAAATACTTTCAAATAATATGACAATTAGGGGCTAATATCCAAAATATGAGATGCTGGGAAAGATGGAGCACAGAAAGAGAAAAGGGAGTCAGCAGATGAGATGGCCAGATGGCATCACTGATGCAATGGACATGAACTTGGGCAAACTTTGGGAGATGGGGAGAGACAGGGAGGCCTGGTGTGCTACAGTCCATGGGTCACAAAGAATCAGACATGACTGGGCAACTGAACAACATCAACAACATCCAAAATATATAAACAATTCATAAAAACTCAGTATCAGAAATAAAGTTATCCAATTTTAAAACAGGGAGAAAATCTGAATTGCCATTTTTCCAAAGAAGACATACAGATAGCAGAAAGACTCATGAAAAGATGATCAACACAGTTAATAATCAGATAAATGCAAATCAAAACCACAATGAAATATCACACCACCCTTGTCAGAATGGTTATTATAAAAAAGAAACCCCTCATTTGGTGAGGATGTGAATAATAGGGAATACTGATACACACTGTTGGTGGGAATACAAATTGGTCGTCACTATGGAAAACAGTATGAAGGCTCCTTAAAACCTAAAACAAGTACATAAGATTCACACTTGATTATGTATTAGAAGAAAATAAAAATACTTATTCAAATATACAGGCTTCCCTGATAGCTCAGTTGGTAAATAATCCACTTGCAATGCAGGAGACCCCAGTTCAATTCCTGGGTTGGGAAAATCCCCTGGAGAAGGGATAGGCTACCCATTCCAGTATTCTTGGGCTTCGCTTGTGGCTCAGCTGGTAAAGAATCTTCCTGCAGTGCAGGAGACCTGGGTTCAGTCACTGGGTTGGGAAGATCCCCTGGAGAACAGAAAGGCTTTCCACTCCAGTATTCTGGCCTGGAGAATTACATGGACTGTACAGTCCATGGGGTCGCAAAGAGTTAGACACAATGGAGTGACTTTCACTTATTCAAAAAAATATGATATATGCATATGATATGATGCATATCATGGGGTGCATGATATGATGCATATGATATATGCACCCCAATGTTTAGAGAAGCATTACATATAATAGTCAAGATATGGAAGCAAACTAGGTGTTAATCAACACGTAAATGGACAAAGAATAAGTGATATATGTATACAATGGAATATTACTCAGCCATAAAAAATAATGAAAATTTGCCATTTGCAACAACATGGATGGATCTGAATGCCATGCTTAGTGAAGTAAGTCAGACAAAGAACAATAAATGTTACATGTTTTTATTTACATGTGGAATCTAAAATAAAATAAATACAACAAAACAGAAGCAGACTCACAGATACAAAGAACAAACTAGTGATAATCAGTGAGAAGTGGATAGGAAGCAAGATACAGGAAGGGAACTAAAACTCATAAACATTGAAGGCACACAACAGATATCTGTTGAATACATAGATATGCAAATGAACTGAAGTGCTGTAGTTTTATTGACCTGAGAAAAACTGAAAAGCACATTTAGAGGTTTAATATCACAAACTGTTTTGGACAAAGGGAGTTTGAGATTCCTGTCTTATTCAGGAAAAAGAAATGTGGGTGCTAAATATATGAGTTGTAACATAAAACAGACTGCCAGATATATCTCCAGCAAACATGGGTTTATTTGGGACCACAGAAAATTGCAGTTTGGGGGTCTACAGCCATGATCCACACAAAAGTGTACACAGAGCAAAGGAAAAAGGACTTTTATAGAAGAGGAAGCCGGGAGAGTTATAGCAAACAAAGAGCCCATGGCTTTTCATTGGTTGAGTCCTTGCCAGGAAAGAAGAGAAATCTTTATTCCTCCTTGTTGGGCTCTGCTTGATAACAGGGTGTGAGAGCTCCCCTTCTGGTCTCCTGACTGTATTCAATTATGATTTATGTTTCTTAATTTTTTACATTTCCCCCTTTTCACCAAATCTTTTTATTAAAGAATCACTGATCAATTGCCAGGTTCTCTAGGTTTTCTCCCTCAATGCCAGGAAGAATCTTTGCTGGGTATTCTGTTTCACATCGTAGGGAAAATACACAGATTGAAAACCTATTGAGTTCACATTTGAGTAACAAGGAAGGGAAGGAGGAAGAACACTCAGGGCACTCTGTATCTGGATGTTGTTGCTCAGTCCCTAGGTCATGTCCAACTCTTTGAGAACCCATGAACTGCAGCATACCAGACTTCTCTGTCCTTCACTATTTCCCAGAGTTTGCTGAAACTCATGTCCATTGAGTCAGTGATGCCATCTAACCATCTCATCCTCTGTCACCCCCTTCTCCTCTTGCCTTCAATCTTTCCCAGCATCAGGGTCTTTTTCAATGAGTTGGTGCTTTGCATCAGGTGGCCAAAGTATATATAGGAGCTTCAGGTTCAGCATCAATCCTTCCAATGAACATTCAGGCTAATTTCCTTTAGGATTGACTAAGGTTTGGTCTCCTTACAGTCCAAGGGACTCTTGAGTCTTCACCAGCACCACAGTTCAAAAGCATAAGTTCCTCAGCATTCAGCTTTCTTTATGGTCCAATTTTCATATCCATACGTGACTGCTGGAAAAACCATAGCTTTGACTATACGGACCTTTGTCAGCACAGTGATGTCTCTGCTTTTTAATAAGCTGTCTTGGTTCGTCACAGCTTTCCTTCCAAGGAGCAGGCACCTTTCATTTCATGGCTGCAGTCACCGTCTGCAGTGACTCAGGAGCCCAAGAAAATAAAATCTGCCATTTCCATTTTTTCCCCATCTATTTGCTATGAAGTGATGGGACTGGATGCCATGATCTTTGTTTTTTGAATATTGAGTTTTAACACAACTTTTTCACTCTCTTCTTTCACCTTCATCAAGAGGCTCTTTGGCTTCTCTTTGCTTTCCCCCATTAGGGTGGTATCATCTGCATATCTGATGTTGTTGATACTTCTCTCAGGAATCTTGATTCCAGCTTGTGAGTCATCCAGTCACCAGCATTTCACATGATGTACTTTGCATTTAAGTTAATTAAGCAGGCTGACAATATATAGTCTTAATGTACTCTTTTCCCAATTTGGAACCAGTGCTAGAGATCATTTAAATCATATGTCATCATCAAAATTTTGGTGGCAAATTTCCAATAGGTCTTATCCAGATGTCTTGGAAAAGCTATCTCATCAAATGTCTGCTTCAATTTCAGGAAATCTTTACTTTCAGGTCAGCAGATGATATGCAGATCTGGTCAGGATTTGGTGTTTTCTTTATGTGTGTCACAGGAATATAAGAGTCCATTCCCTAGAGTTTGGCCACACAAGAGTTTGTTAGCATACCTAATAGGGGCCTCTCCAGCAAGGTTGAAGAAAGTTCTTCTAGAGGTGTCTTTTTTAATAGATGAAATATCCAAGTTTCAAGGTGTGATGCTTAAGGTCTTCATCTCCAGTGAATGTACTGTGAAAAGACTGCTCTACCAAAACATGGTTATTTTTCTAAAACTTTTTATTTTGTATTGGGGTATAGCCGATTAACAATGTTGTGATAGTTTCAGGTGAACAGCAAAGGGACTCAGCCATACATATACAAAAACATGATTATTTTTAAAACAAGAAATTAGGCCTTTCCAATATTGGAGTATCTATCCTAATATCAGTTGTCAGTCAAAAGATATGGAAGCCAATTGCACTGGGTATCCTATGACTATCTCAAAGGGTAAGAGTTTATGACTTCTAAACGGGGTAGATCTGAGATGCAGAAGAACAAACAGCAGTTCTTTTGGTCAAGGTATTTTCAACAAATTTTGCCAAATGAGTAGTAATTAAGTGATTATTATATTAGGCTGAACCAGAGAATTAAGGGTGGAAGGTTAGTGGAAGTGTTGTAAAGCTGCCCAAACATAACAAACTTGTCAAAATACTTGACCAGTAAAATCGGTTCCTCAATCGCTATCAAGTGCAAGATTATCCCAGGCAGGAATAATCTTTTCCAAAGGAACCTTGGCCACAGAACAGGCAGTAGCCTGTCTGCAAGGGAAGGCTTCAGTCCAGTGTGAAAACAAACAATGACTAAAAGATATTTATATCTGTTAGACAGAGGAAGCTGTGTAAATCTATTTGTCTGAACTCCAATTTTAAATGTCTAGAAACAGTATGAATAGGCTTCCCTCATTTGTACCTTACACAAGTGGGACAAGTAAGGCTGGTACTTCTTCCAGTCTTGTTAATGTTTTTCCACCACTACTGATCCATGGGGACTTCCCTTGTGGCTCAGCTGGTAAAGAAACTGCCTGCACTGCAGGAGACCTGGGTTCAATCCCTGGATTGGGAAGACCCCCTGGAGAAGGGAAAGTCTGCCCACTCCAGTACTCTGGCCTGGAGAATTCCATGGACTGTATAGTCCATGGGGTCACAAAAAGTTGGACACGACTGAGCAAATTTCACTTTCACTGATCAATGAATGCTATCACCATGTCAGTAGATCAATGTTTATTGTTTAAGTGATGAGGAGTGGGAATTTTAGAGCTTCCAGGAGGACTGGGTTTTTGGTCCCAGCCAGAACTTTTTTTTTCAAACCAACAATTGTTGAATTTCCATCTTGTTTTTTCCATTTCTACAGCCAGTTGTTTAGCTTCTCTAGCCAGTATTCTAATTTATCATTTGGGGAAATATCTCTTTGGACTGTGACAGAGGTTTGGCTGTTGGCTCCTTCAAGGGCAGCATTCCTTGTGCAAATATCAGCCAGGTGATTTCCCTTTGCTTCCAGAGAGTCAAGTTTAGAATTCCCCAGAATCTTAATAATACTTTAGGAGGCTAGTAAAAAGTATTGCATCTATTAATTCCTGAAAGTGGGGTCAATCTCTATTTTTATTTCTGCTGGAAGTAAAGAAACCATGTTGTTGCCACAACATTCCAAAATTATGAGCTACTTCCAAAGCATGTTTACTATCAGTATAAGTCCTGGCAGGTTTGTCCTTGGCTGAAGTAATCATAGGTAAAGATACTGCCTCAAAAACATGAGAAGGAATAGTAATAGCAAACCCATAACAATATTTGCCAGTGTCACCTTTTAAATCAGTGAACCATGAGAAGTCAGCATTACCCACAGGAACTCCTTATAGATCACGATGAGTCAAGATGTAATCCACCAGTGTTAAGTAATCATAAGTGACTTTGTCGGTGAGGGAAGGGAGAAGAGTAGCAGAATTAAGGTTACTACAATATATGATAAAAAGTGTTCTGTGAGGAGGAATTAACAGAAGGAGTTTATAGGAGATAAGACCACTAACTGAGAAATATTGTGATAACACTCTGGAAAGCTTTTACTGTATGAGGTATAAAAATGATTAATCTCACAATTTCCTTGGTGGTTTTAACCAAAAGAATAATGGCTGTAATGGCTATAAAGCAATGGAGTAACTCATGCCACAGGGTCCAACTGCTGGCTACAAAATCTAATGGGCCTATGGTGGCCCCCATGTTTTGGGGTGAGTACCCCAAGGGTATCCCTTTCCTTTTCATATATAAATAGGAAAAAATCTGGTAACTGGCATTCCCAAGGGCAGGCAGATTTATCAAACTCTCCTTGAAACCTTGAAATTTGTTGTCCCGTTTTCTCATAAGAATAGGTCAGGGTTGTTTCTGTTTATTAAAATACACAAAGGTTTGGCCAGATGAGAGATACTTGAAATTCATAATGACAATAACCATTTAGCTCAAGAAAATCTTGCAGATGGTGCTTAGTTTGGATATGGGGAAACTTAGGACACCATGAAGTCTATCTGGGTCTAGGTATAGGCCTTGCTCTGATAACAGATGCCCTAAATATTGAACCTGAGTTTGAGTAAACTGTAATTTTTATTTGGCAACTTTGTGTTCCTTTAAAGCTAAAAACCTTGGCAAGTGGATGCTGTCTTTCTGTGAGAGGACTTGAGAAGGAAAACAAAGAAGCAAATCATGCACATACTATTTGAAAGTAGAACCTCTAGGGAACTATATATTATCCAGATCATCTTTCAGGACTTGTGAGAAATAAGAACTCTCAGTAAAACCTTGAGGCATTACTGTCCAAGTGTTTTTCTTCCCAAGTGAAGGCAAAGGTATTAACTAGCTTCATAAAGTGGAATACTAAGGCATACACTGGAAAAAACAATTTCAATAAAGAATTTGCTCCCAGTATGAATGGGTAGTAGTAATGTATGAGGATTAGGAACAATGGGGTGTCAAGGGAAAACAGTGTAGTTCAGTGCTCACAGGTCCTGGACAAACCACTACCCTCAGTCTTTGGGTTTTCTCACTGGTAAAATGGGAACATGATATCTTCTATTATGGACTTCAGGCCTTAAAGGGCTTTATGGGGTATTGAGTAATTCTGGGAAGAGATTTTGACAGATCTGTTTTTTCTTTTCCTTCTCTTGTGCTTCCTGTCTAGAAAGTTCCTTTAGCATTTGTTGTACAGCTGGTTTAGTGGTGCTGAATACTTTTAACTTTTGCTTATCTGAAAAGCTTTTGATTTCTCCATCAAATCTGAAAGAGAGTCTTGCTGGGTAGATTATTGTTGGTTATAGCTTAGCTTCTTCCCTTTCATCACTTTAAATATATCATGCTATTCCCTTCTGGCTTGCAGAGTCTCTGTTGAGAAATCAGCTGATAGCCTGATAGGAGTTCCAGTGTATGTTATTTGTCATTTTTCCCTTGTTGCTTTTAATATTTTATCTCTGTAATTGTTGTCAGTTTGATTACTATGTGTCTCTGTGTGTTCCTCCTTGGGTTTATCCTGCCTGGGACTCTGTGCTTCCTGGACTTTGCTGACTATTTCCTTTTCCATGCAAGGGAAGTTTTCAGCTATTATCTCTTCAGATATTTTTTCAGGTCCTTCCTCTCCCTCTTCTCCTTCTGGGACCCCTATAATGTGAATGTTGATGCATTTAATGTCATCCCAGGGGTCTCAGGCTGTCTTCATTTCTTTTCATTCTTTTTCCAATATTGTTTTGCGGCAGTGATTTTCACCATTCTATTTTCCAGTTCACTTGAATTCGTCTGCCTCAGTCATCCTGCTATTGATTCCTTCCAGTGTATTTTTCATCTCTGTTTGTTCTTTAGTTCTTCTAGGTCTTTGGTTGCATTTCTTGCGTCTATTCTTTTCTGAGATCTTAGATGATTTTCACTATATTATTCTGAATTCTCTTTCTGGAAGGTTGCCTATCTCTACTTCATTTAGTTGTTTCACTGGGGATTTATCTTGTCCCTTCATCTGAGACAAAATCCTATGCCTTTTCATTTTGGTTAGCTTCTTGCGATTGTGATTTTCTTTCTGGAAGTTGTGGGATTACAGTTCTTCTTGCTTCTTCTGTCTTCCCTCTGGTGGATGAGGCTAAGAGGTTGTGCAAACTTCCTGATGGCAGGGACTGGCAGTTGAGGGACCTATTTGAATCCTGATGGGAGGTTCACCGTGAATTTTGCCAAAATCAATAGGAAATTCTGCCCATAAGGAAGGTGGCAGCTGATTCAACAGAGAAAAATGATCAGCACTTCCAAAATCAGCTCTAGTATGTGAGGGAAGAAACAATAAATGATGTCAAAAGTCATTTAATTCATATAAAGATGACTAGTGGAACTGAGTACCAGCAGTATAGCTCTGGTGTCAGTTAAGACTGGCATCCTCAGTCTGAATAAATGCTTCTCCAAGCTGATTAAGAGAGAGTACTGGGAAGACCCCTTGTAACCCTGTCAATGACAAATGAGAGTATATCAGAAATAATTGTTAGAGGGCTGAAGGTGCCTGAACAACTTAAATTTGTAACATCTTGTTTCCAAAGTCCTGGCTCTTTACAATAGAAATAGAAACTAGGAAAGTTTTGTTTTGTTTTTTATTTCATCTAGGAGTCTTCATTTGCTGGAGCTAATTAAAAATTTAGGTGGTCTTCCTTTTAGACAACTCATCTAGAGGGCAAGTAAGATGGTTTGCCAGATTAACTAAATCTGGATTGGGCACATATTTCCATTCCATCCTGGTCCTTTTTACTAGAAAGGATATATCCCAGTTCAACCTATTAAAAGCATGAAGTTAAAGACTACCATGACGAAATCCACAAATAAAAGAAGACTGAAAATCTTCTTTAAAATAACCTGAAGTCAACTGTAAGAGTCATAAACAGATACATCATACTTTTTTGTGTGTAAGAATGAATTCTGTCTAATCAACTGGCTTTGGAAATGCCTTGGGAATTCCTAGAGAAAGTCACCTCGAAATTGCCTGAGCTTGATTATAAAATAAGTTAGCAGACTGGTCTCTTGGTTTTAATTCTAAAGGCCTTTCAGTGTTTTCCCAATTAGCAGTTGTCATCCAATGCTATGTCTGGCCTTCACAAACAAGCATATTAACCAGTTGTTAAAAGTCAGAGAAACCAAGTTGTAAGTTGAAATGACTATATTAAATTCTTTATCAAAGCTGTGAGAATCTCCACCTGCTTTAGGGAAATCTTTGACTATGGCTTATACTTCAGCTTTAGTCCGGGGTATATAAGGTAAAGGTTTAATCTCTTGATTCTAAGAAGGCTTAATTTTAAAGGAACAGGTTCTGATAAATTCAGGGGGAAAAAGTGAGTCAAGAAAATTAGCAGGAGGGAATTGAGGGTATAAGCAGACCCTCATTTTATTGTGCTTCACTTCATTGTGTTCTGCAGATATTGCATTTTTTACAAATTGAAGGTTTGTGGCAACTCTGCTTCAAGCAAGTCCATCAGCACCAGTTTTCCAACAGCATTTGCTCACTTCATGTCTCTGTGTCCCATTTTGGCAATTCTTGCAATGCATCACAATTTTTCATTATTGTTACATTTGTTACAGTGATCTGTGATCAGTGATCTTTGATGCTACTATTGCAATGGCACCCCACTCCAGTACTCTTGCCTGGAAAATCCCATGGACGGAGGAGCCTGGTGGGCTGCAGTCCTTGGGGTCGCTAAGAGTCAGACACGACTGAGCGACTTCACTTTCTCTTTTTACTTTCATGCATTGGAGAAGGAAATGGCGACCCACTCCAGTGTTCTTGCCTGGAGAATCCCAGGGACGGGGAAGCCTGGTGGGCTGCTGTCTATGGGTTCACACAGAGTCGGACACGACTGAAGTGACTTAGCATAGCATAGCATAGCATTGCAAAGATTATGACTCACTGAAGGTGCAGATATAGGCAGCATTTTTTTAGCAATTAAGTAATTTTTAAGTTATGTGTGTGTGTGTTTAGACAAAATGCCTTTGCACACTTAGTAGATTACAGTCTTGTTGTACATTGCCAGTGGTGTCTAACTCTTTGCAGCTCCATGGGCTGCAACTTGCCAGGCTTCCCTGTTCTTCACTATCTCCTGGAGTTTGCTCAAATTCATGTGCATTGTGTTGGTGATGCCATTCAACCATTTCGTCCTCTGCTGTTCCCTTCTCCTTTTGCCCTCAAACTTTCAGAGTATCAGGGTCTTTTCCAGTGACTCAGCTCTTTGCATCAAGTAGTCAAAAACTGAATTTCAATTTCAGCATCAGATCTTCTAATGAATATCCAGGGTTCATTTCCTTTAAGGATTGACTGGTTTGATCTCCTTGCCATCCAAGGGACTCTAAAGAGTCTTCTCCAGCACTAAAATTTGAAAGCATCAATTCTTCAGTGCTCAGTCTTCTTTATGGTCCAACTCCGACATCTGTACATGACTACTGGAAAAACCACAGCTTTAACTATATGGACCTTTGTTGGCAAAGTGATGTCTCTGCTTTTTTAATCCACTTCCTAGGTTTGTCACAGTTTTCCTTCCAAGGAGCAAGCATATTTTAATTTCATGGCTGAGGTCATGCTCCACAGTGATTTTGGAGCCCAAGAAGATAAAATTTGTCACTGTTTACACTTTTTCCCTATCTATTTGCCATGAAGTGATGGAACCAGATGCCATGATCTTAGTTTTTTTAATGTTGAGTTTTAAGCCAGCTTTTTCATTCTTTTTCTCCTTCATCAAGAGGCTCTTTAGTTTCTCTTCACTTTCTGCCATTAGAGTGGTATCATTTGAATAGCTGAGACTGTTGATATTTCTCCCAGCAAACTTGATTCCAGCTTACGATTCATCCAGTCTGGCCTTTCACATGATGTACTCTGCATATGGAGAAGGCAATGGCACCCCACTCCAGTACTCTTGCCTGGAAAATCCCATGGACGGAGGAGCCTGTTAGGCTGCAGTCCATGGGGTCACTAAGAGTCAGAAACGACTGAGCGACTTCACTTTCACTTTTCACTTTCATGCATTGGAGAAGGAAATGGCAACCCACTCCAGTGTTCTTGCCTGGAGAATCCCAAGGATGGGGGAGCCTAGTGGGCTGTCACCTCTGGGGTCACACAGAGTCGGACATGACTGAAGCGAATTAGCAGCAGCAGCACTCTGCATATAAGTTAAATAAGCAGGGTGACAATTTAACTTAATTAACTAGTGTGAACATTACATTTATATGCATTGAGAAACCAAAAAAAATGCCGGACTTACTTTTTTGCAATATGTACATATTGTGGTGTTGTGGAACTGAACCTGAAATATCTCTGATATGCCTGTACAAAGGAATCCTAAGTGGCACAGAAGTAAAAGAGAAACATGGGTCCAGAGACAGAATCTGAACCAAGCTAAGGAAAAAGAGCCTGAGGCTTCAGGATTCATTTTACCTTTTTTTAATCACTTGTTTGCCTCAGTTACTCTTAAAATTTTATTTTGCAGAAAGGCAGTTTGAGACTTCCAATAACCTTTGGAAGCTTCATGAAACCAACTGAAACAGGCATACCACTCAGTTCTGAAAATTGTTGCTCTATTGTGATCAATTCCTTGGAAATTTTAGTCTGGGGATTTCAGAACTTCCCCATAAATAGCCATTGATATATCCAATTGTTTTTGGCCAGGTTGGTCAATTTAGATATAAATGTGCTTGAGGAAGGATCGCAAGTTGCAAAAATAAAACTGGTTGGAGTTCCTATAAGGGTGGCGCCCTCAAAATATTTACATAACTGAAATTCCATTTCTCAGAGGGTTCTTTTCACCCTAGAATAAAAGAACAATTTGCAAACAACTTAAATACCTTGCAGTTCAACCAGCTCAATCCAAACAGTTTGCAAGCCTAAATAGCAGCCAACTCTAAGGAAACAGCTTAGACCCAGAAAAGCCATGTCAATGCCTTCTTTCAGCCAGTTTACAGAAAACAGCCTAGTCCCAAGGAATAGGCCAAAGCCTGAAAAACTAGCATAGTTTCAGGGAAGCAGCCCTTGTTTCCCAAGAAATGGGTCAAAGGGGTTTTCAGCTAACTTCAGCTCAAAAAGTCTGACTAAAAATCAGGCCTAAGTGCCAAAGAAGCAATTGCATACAGAAGAAGGTCTTTATCAGAAAGACAAAGGCTTAAAACAGATCAAAAATAAAAACCAGAAAGCTTCAAATTCAGAGTATAGCTCAGATCCATGAGAAAGATATACCTTCAAACTCCAAGATGCAAAAGCAGTGAGCAAAAACAACCTCAATTTTGGGTACTGCACCTGTTTGCTCACCAGCCCCTGAGCCTTGGGGGGGGGGGGTCTTCTCTGGTTCCTAAAAAGACCCCCAAAATGTTGACCTAAAACAGAATATCACATATTCCTCCAGGAAAAATTAATTCGGGATCAGCAATGAAAAGCAATTTAGGGTCTGCAACCATGGTGATCCAAGTCCAAGTTCTTGCACAGCAAGAAAAGGAAAACACTTTCATAGAGGCGGGGAAAAGAAGTTGGACGGGCTATGGTAAACAATGAGTATATGTTTTTTCATCAGCTGAGACCTTGAAGGAAAGAAAAGGAGTATTTCCTCTTCCTACTGGTCTCCTCCACAGTCACAGGGTGTGAGAGCTCCTGCTTCTGGACTCCTGACCCAGCTGAAGTTTCTATTCATTAATTTTTTAAGAGTGTGCAAGTCAAAAAGGAGATCTGGCCAGAAATACTCATTTTGGCATTGGTGACCTATAAAAGGTAATGGAAGCAAAAGAACAGCGATTACTTAGGAAAACAAGTATTAAAATGAGAATTGAAGAGGACTAGAAACCCAGCCATGAGGGACACTTACATTTGAAGTTCAGGGAGAAGAATCTGCCTCCAGTCTCTAGCTATATTTTCTACTAGTGAATTCATGTGTCACACTGACTACTTAGAAATTTAAAATTGGAGAACACTTTTGTGTTATTATTAAACATTTGTTGAAAATTTACCTTATGTCAGATATCTCATAGGTGCTGGAAATACAGACTTAAAGCGTATTCATTGTCCTTGAAGAGCTCAGTGACCCAATTAGCCATAAGATTCTGTTCCGAATTATTATACATTCAATGATACCTAAGAAGAATGGGATAAGATAAAACATTTTATTCCTTCATCATAAAGAGTGCTCTGAGCTCAACTACAGAAAAATGAAGCTATATTTATACACATCTGAGTCACAGTTTATAAATCCTAAACCTGCTATAGTCAAATGGGCCTTAGAAAGCATCACTATGAACAAAGCTAGTGGAGGTGATGAATTCCAGTTGAGCTATTCCAAATCCTGAAAGATGATGCTGTGAAAGTGCTGCACTCAATATGCCAGCAAATTTGGAAAACTCAGCAGTGGCCACAGGACTGGAAAAGGTCAGTTTTCATTCCAATCCCAAAGAAAGGCAATGCCAAAGAATGCTCAAACTATTGCACATTTGCACTCATCTCACATGCTAGTAAAGTAATGCTCAAAATTCTCCAAGCCAGGCTTCAGCAATATGTGAACCGTGAACTTCCTGATGTTCAAGCTGGTTTTAGAAAAGGCAGAGGAACCAGAGATCAAATTGCCAACATCCGCTGGATCATGGAAAAAGCAAGAGAGTTCCAGAAAAACATCTATTTCTGCTTTATTGACTATGCCGAAGCCTTTGACTGTGTGGATCACAATCAACTGTGGAAAATTCTGAAATGGATGGGAATACCAGACCACCTGATCTGCCTCTTGAGAAATTTATATGCAGGTCAGGAAGCAACAGTTAGAACTGGACATGGAACAACAGACTGGTTCCAAATAGGAAAAGGAGTACATCAAGGCTGTATATTGTCACCCTGTTTATTTAACTTCTATGCAGAGTACATCATGAGAAACGCTGGACTGGAAGAAACACAAGCTGGACTCAAGATTGCCGGGAGAAATATCAATAACCTCAGAGAGGCAGATGACACCACCCTTATTGCAGAAAGTGAAGAGGAACTCAAAAGCCTCTTGATGAAAGTGAAAGTGGAGAGTGAAAAAGTTGGCTTAAAGCTCAACATTCAGAAAACCAAGATCATGGCATCCGGTCCCATCACTTCATGGGAAATAGATGGGGAAACAGTGAAAACAGTGTCAGACTTGATTTGTTTGGGCTCGAAAATCACTGCAGATGGTGACTGCAGCCATGAAATTAAAAGACACTTACTCCTTGGAAGGAAAGTTATGACCAACCTAGATAGCATATTCAAAAGCACAGACATTACTTTGCCAACAAAGGTTCGTCTAGTCAAGGCTATGGCTTTTCCTGTGGTCATGTATGGATGTGAGAGTTGGACTGTGAAGAAGGCCGAGCGCCAAAGAATTGATGCTTTTGAAGTGTGGTGTTGGAGAAGACTCTTGAGAGTCCCTTGGACTGCAAGGAGATCCAACCAGTCCATTCTGAAGGAGATGAGCCCTGGGATTTCTTTGGAAGGAATGATGCTAAAGCTGAAACTCCAGTACTTTGGCCACCTCATGCGAAGAGTTGACTCATTGGAAAAGACTCTGCTGCTGGGAGGGATTGGGGGCAGGAGGAGAAGGAGATGACAGAGGATGAGATGGCTGGATGGCATAACTGACTCGATGGACGTGAGTCTGGGTGAACTCCGGGAGTTGGTGATGGACAGGGAGGCCTGGAGTGCTGCGATTCATGGGGTCACAAAGAGTCGGACAGGACTGAGCGACTGATCTGATCTGATCTGATCTGAAACCTGCTATACCATGTAATGACTAGTTAAATCATTATATGCTATATGCTCTTTTATTTTTACAGATATAGAGGAGACATAGTAGAGTGATACAGAAAGAGGATTTGACAAAAAAAAAAAAAAAGAGAGAGAGAGAGAGACTAGATCTGTAAAAATTATTTCCTGAGTGACTTGATCAAACAATGAATTGTCTTATATGAAATGCCTACAAATTTCACCTCTGAGAGAAGTTATCAGGAGTCAGAACTGCTATGCTCAAAGCCAGTCTCTGGTAGTTACAGAATGACTACCAATCTAAGGGGAAAAAAAAAAAAAAAAAACTGACTGAGGCTTTTGGATCTATATATCTGATTCCTAAAAAAAGTATAACTTTTAGGTTTATTAGGAAAATAATCTTTACCCAAACTCTCAGCTGAATTGCTGTTCTAGACTATGATTTCCAAAAATAATTAATAATAGAATATAATACACACAGTAATTATAGAATATATATATGCATATATATACACACACACATACATACATACATACAAACCCCTTCCCATGTATATTTCATGTGATCCTGGGCACACCACTGACTATAAATTACCAGAGTTCTTCATGCTAGACGAGGTGCTAACAGTGACTATTCAGTTCAGTTCAGTCGCTCAGTTGTGTCTGACTCTTTGTGACCCCATGCACTGCAGCACTCCAGGCCTCCCTATCCATCACCAACTCCCAGAGTTTACTCAAACTCATGTCCATTGAGTCAGTTATGTCATCCAACCACCTCATCCTCTGTCATCACCTTCTTCTCCTGCCTTCAATCTTTCCCAGCATCAGGGTCTTTTCCAATGAGTCGGTTCTTCGCATCAGGTGGCCAAAGAACTGGAGTTTCAGCTTCAGCATCAGTCCTTCCAATGAATATTCAGGACTGATTTCCTTTAGGATGGACTGGTTGGATCTCCTTGCTGTCAAAGGGGTTCTCAAGAGTCTTCTCCAACACTATAGTTCAAAAGCATCAATTCTTTGGCTCTCAGTTTTGTTTATAGTCCAACTCTCAAATCCATACATGACTACTGGAAAAACCACAGCCTTGATTAGATGGACCTTTGTTGACAGAGTAATGTCTGCTTTTGAAAGGTTGTTACTGAATGAAAAGATGCCAGGATTCTTGGCCTCTGGAGGAGAAGGATTCAATCCGGGGCCAGAGACGAGGCTTGATCTCTCAGAGCTTTTGTGTAATAAAGTTTTATTAAAGTTTAAGGAGATAGAGAAAGCTTCTGACATAGGCATCAGAAGGGGGCAGAAAGAGTACCCCCCTGATAGTCTTCAGCTGGATGTTATATATTTACTAGCAGTCTGTTAATGAAAGAAAGGAATGTCTTAAAACTCAGAATGGCACCAGGCCCCTCACCCATAAGATGCATTTTGGGATAATCTTGACACCAGACGATTCATTCTGGGCCATAGAATGATTAACTTGAATCTTGTAGAAGAGCAGATTACCATACGAATAGTTTCGTTTACATAGATTAGGGGAACAATATCTGAGTATAACATCCTGGTTTGTCCAGTAGGTTCTGAGCCATTAGGTGGAACGACTTGAAGACAGTTTGGGATAACTGCATAGTACGTTAACATAGCTTAAGACAAATATTTCCATAAGAAAAATGTATTGGTTAACTCAAGGTTTGAGAATAGTTAACTTAAGGTGAAAACAGTTGTCATTATGGCAACACAGTATTTTAAGAGAAACCTCCTTTTAAATTTGTATAGAGAAGAAAAATATATCGCTAGTTTGTTTCCTCCTGCTGCTTAAGAGAGATAAAAATGTCTGACACTTGCAAGCTATTTCCTCCATTTGGAGATCCCTGGTCTTCCTGCCTGTTACCCTCTCACTTTTTAACAAGCTATCTAGGTTGGTCATAACTTTTCTTCCATGGAGTAAGCGTCTTTTAATTTCATGGCTGTAGTCACCATCTACAGTGATTTTGGAGTCCAAAACAATAAAGTCCATCACTGTTTCCACTGTTTCCCCATCTATTTGCCATGAAGTGATGAGACCGCATGCCATGATCTTAGCTTTTTGAATGTTGAGTTTTAAGCCAGCTTTTCCACTCTTTCACTTTTATCAAGAGGTTCTTTAGTTCTTCTTCATTTTCTGCCATAAGCGTGGTGTCATCTGCATGCTTTTGATATTTCTCCTGGCCATCTTGATTCCAGTTTGAGCTTCATCCAGTCCAGCATTTCTCATGATGTACTCTGCATATAAGTTAAATAATCAGGGTGACAATATACAGCCTTGACAGACTCCTTTCCCGATTTGGAACCAGTCTGTTTTTCCATGTCCACTTCTAATCATTGCTTCTTGCCCTGCATACAGATTTCTCAGGAGGCAGGTCAGATGGTCTGGTATTCCTATCTCTTGAAGAATTTTCAACAATTTGTTGTGCTCAAGCTACCACACAATTGCAGTCATCTCACATTGTGGCTCAGCTGGAAAAGAATCTGCCTGCAATCGGGAGACCTAGGTTCGATCCCTGGGTTGGGAAGATTCCCTGGAGAAGGGGAAGGCTACCCACTCCAGTATTCTGGCCTAGAGAATTCCATTGACTATATAGTCCATGGGGTTGCAAAGAATCGGACGTGACTGAGCAACTTTCATACATACATGCTAGCAAATTAATGCTCAAAATTCTCCAAGCCGGGCTTCAACAGTATGTGAGCAGTGACTATGCCTAGGGATAATTTAAGAGATTAGTGGGTGCACAGTCACTTCAGTCATGTCCGACTCTTTGCGACCCCATGGACTGTAGGCTGCCAGGCTCCTCTGTTCATGAGATTCTGCAGGCAAGCATACTGGAATGGTTTGCCATGTTCTCTTCCAGGGGATCTTCCCAACCTAGGGGTTGAACCTGGGTCTCCTGCACTGCAACTAGATTATTTACCACTGAATCTCCATTACCCTGTCCAAACTAACATATAAGCTAAGCAAAAATAAATGTGATTGGAAATTCCCTGGTGGTCGTGATTAGGACTCCACACTCCCAATGCAGGGGCACAGGTTCAATCCCTATTCTTTGAGCTTCAGACTTACATATCCTACTGCTGCTGTTGCTGCTGCTGCTGCTATGTTGCTTCAGTCCCGTCCAACTCTGCACAACCCCATAGACGGCAGCCCACCAGGCTCTCCCGTCCCTGGGGTTCTCCAGGCAAAAACACTGGAGTGGGTTGCCATTTCCTTCTCCAATGCATGAAAGTGAAAAGTGAAAGTGAAGTCACTTAGTCGTGTCCGACTCTTAGCGACCCCATGGACTGCAGCCTACCAGGCTCCTCCATCCATGGGATTTTCCAGGCAAGAGTACTGGGGTGGGGTGCCATCACCTTCTCTGATAATAACTGTTTGCATTATACATATTTTATCAGAGTGTGTTCTACTAAGAAAAACTTAACTTCAATGTTCCATGGTTGTGGAGTGATGTCACTTTCCCAGAACATTAATACAATTTGCTCCAGCTAGTTTACAAATATCAGATTTTCTTAATAAAAACTATGATGAGGGAAAAAACAATCCCCCCAAAAAGAGTATAGAGTTATCCTCTTCTGTGGAAAAATGCAGCACAAAATACAAACAAATGTCAAGTAAAGTTGTGCTTTGAAATTCCGTAATCACTAAAAGTTATACAAGTCTGGATGTATGAAATTGTTATATATTTTATTTAAAAAGAAGATAAATATTTATTTTCTTTAATATCATCACCCTTGTAAGTTATCCCCAAAACTTCCCTTGTTGAGGACCAAGCTCCCAGAAAGCTCGAAATCCTAAAATTGAGTTCTTCTTTTTGGTATGGTATACCAAAAAGAAAAAAAAAAAAAATATATATATATATATATATATATGTGATTACTTCAAAAATGGAAAATGTGTAATCTATACATACCCACATAACTCAAAACCAAGTAAGTATTTTTTAAGCTCTTTCTCAAAATAGTACTAAAGTGAGACTATGCATCGGTATGAGTCCAATAATTTTTCAATTATAACTAGATAAATATCCAGATAACAGCTTGCAAACCCTACCTTATTAAAGCAATTTTCTTCCAAGGAATGCAAGATTTCACAATACCACTCATTCATGAAACTTATTTTCACTAAGTTATATCAAAGCTCATTACTTGGGGGAAAAAACTAATAAAATCAAATATTTATTTTAAAATAAATGTCCAAAACTCAGTTTCCATTTGTGAAATTCAAAGAAACAAAGATATCAAAGGAAGAGAAACCACCCATAAAGCATAACTAATCATTATTATAATATTATCTTAAAATCTGAATTAATGTCTCATTTTTCCTACTATTATCCAAACCATAAAAGAATCTTGTTTAGATTTTCATTTTTTTTTTCATTCGCTGGCCATAAGCTTTCTTTTTATTTATTTATTTTTTGAATGCCTTGTACCTCCTAATATATAAACTATCCATCACATTATCTAGTATACAGTAATACCAATAATAAGAAAATTCTTCCAAATTAGAAATATATGATGTTATATTTAGATAGTTTTGAAAAGTTTTGATTCCTCATACAGGGCAAATTCTTCCTGTATGCTGATTCCTTTTGGGGGAAAAAAAAAAGACTAGCTGACAAAAATTAAAGATTTGTGTGTTTTCAGAGGAAATGTTGCATGTATACTCTGAAGCTCTTCTCAGCACACTAAGACTTGTAACAATCATCTGCTATGCCACACCATGTGCAATGTATCATCATGTATCACACAGTAGTCATTTTGGAGCAAGAGCTCTAACTGTTTGTTTCCACAAAAAGAGAACAGAGATCCATTTATTAGACAGAACAATATATTAAAGTTTCAAGATCTTTGCCAGATGGAATGTGCCCCTTGGGTAGGAAGCCCCATCACCACTTCCAAGGGACAGCCCATGGATTCAACAATCAAAGACATGAAGACAGTAAACTTAAAACAAACCTCTTTGAACAAACTGAAAACCTAAATGCTGTACAAGAGTGTCCTTCATATTATGAAGTAGGGGGAAAAAAGTAAAATAACAATGTACTATTCCCTATGCAAACTGCTCATGTTCTCATGATACCACAAAATAGTATAGCTTAGGCCCTATAATTGAAATTTTCAAGTAATAATGCAAAAATGGTAAAGATAATTCTCTAATCAAGAAAATATTCAAAACTCTTGTTTTGTGTACTCCTAACTCAAAACCACTAGTGCCATAAAGCACATTCTTGGTAATATCAACCTCTATCAAGCCCAATTTGAGTAATATTTTTTCAAGGAGAAATGGTTTGAAATTCTGCATCTATGTAAGAGTAGCAGGAAATGAGTCTATTTACTTTTTATTTATTTTAAATTTGCTAGGAGATGTTGCCATGAATGTTATTAAACATTTTATCGTCCCTGCTCTCCGACCACTTCTCTCCAAAATGTATTATAGCTTTCCTGCATCGTTGTTTATTCGTTAAATTGTGTCCAACTCTTTACGACCCATGGACTGTAGCCTGCCAGGCTCCTCTGTCCATGGGATTCTCCAGGCAAGAATACTGGAGTGAGTTGCCATCTCCTGCAACTCACTGTAGATAAAACCTGCAACTACCACTGAGCCATCCTTTTTTATTTCATTCAGAAGAAATCAATAATTATAAATAACATGCTCAGTAAATCTATTATTTTTATTGTTTCTTTTGGACATGATTTTCTCCACAATCCACCCTAATACTCTTCTATTCAATGCTTGTCAAATAAAAAATAAACCCAGGATTCTACAAACTCTGGCTGGTTCAGATGGCTTCCATCCATTCACTCAGGACTCATAAGAGGGGTGATTTCCTTAGTGCTCTTCTGGCTGAGCTACTAAATAATAATCTCACAGTTACAGAACTTCTAAGAAAAGTGTAATATTTAGCACATTAATGGTAATGCTGCTGTTGCTAAGTCCCTTCAGTCGTGTCCGACTCTGCAACCCCATAGACAGCAGCCCATCAAGCTCTGCTGTCCCTGGGATTCTCCAGGCAAGAACACTGGAATGGGTTGCCATTTCCTTCTCCAATGCATGAAAGTGAAAAGGGAAAGTGAAGACGCTCAGTCATGTCTGACTCTTCGCGACCCCATGGACTGCAGCCTACCAGGCTCCTCCAGTCCATGGGATTTTCCAGGCAAGAGTTCTGGAGTGGGTTGCCATTGCCTTCTCCTAATGGATAATGCTAGACGTTATAAGTTTGTTGGTGTAATTAATCACAGCTCTTGTCCTAAGGATTTTACCTAATTTATGAGATAGAAATAGAGTATTCAGGGAATAAAAGACTACTCACTTAAATACATGACTTCTGGAATGCTTAATTCTCCCATCATGATTACTCAAATCATGACCTTATAGCCAGTTGTTTTCTACCTGGAAAGATAAAGAGGAAATGCTAGAATCCTACAAATACCATAACCAAAGAAAATTGAGGGACCATGGACACTTGGTTTTCCCCAGAGAAATAAATGAACAGAGTGGAAGCAGGAATTTTTACATCTACTCTACTTTCTCCTTGGAAGTAGAATGCAAGTCCTTGTCAAGAAATACATTATCTTTCCTTTACAGAAGAACAGAATGAGCTATTACCAAAACATTTTAATTTTATCCAGTAACCTGGTGGAAGAGTTTGATACCAACATCAATTTCAGGTACTTTTCCTCAGTACATTTTGTTGTCCAAAGATACATTCTGTTCTATGTACAGACTTTTATGGAGTAATGCTGCAGCTTTTATCCAATGTGAAATACAACTAGACACATATCCATTACATATCTTAGTTTCTATCTCTAATACAGTAAATGAAACACATTTTCTATCATAGGTATATAGCTATTCTTCAAAACAGAAAAATGACCTGGCTTTTGACATATGTGGGAGGTAATAAAGAGCTATGAGAAGAATGGTTTGGAACCCAGTTGAGGGGCCGGGTAATGGAAACTAATTCTAGACCTTATTTCCAGATAACTAACTCTTAGAGATCGGCTCCCATGAGCTAAAAAATTTAAACATCATATTTTACTTTCAAACTATTCATATCTGTGTTATACCCACACTGCATAGAACCTTGAATGTTAAAATTCCCAAGAAGCCATACAGAAGAAATCATACTACTGTGCCAAGTGTTCTAAACTGTGAAACAGAAAAAAAAGATCTGCATGAATTTCAGTTTCTTTAACTATACAACAGTTATCTCCAAAGTCACTTCCAATCCAAAATTCTGTAATTCTACAATTGTTTCACATAGCTGATTTTTACAAAATAGTATCTATCTTGAATAGAGATAATAGGCGGTACATTAAGTTTTTGATACTATTGACATTAACTCATTAGTATTGACTATGCTGTGTTCACTTTATTATATAGCATATGGTTTTATCCAATTGTGTACTTGATAATAGTAAATTCACATACACACACATACACACACACACACACACACACACACACACACACACAATGTACTCAGACTTCTGATTCTTTACTGATCTTGTCTAGTTCTATGCCTTTAAATGCTATTTGTGTACAATCTCCATTCTAGACCTCTCCCTAAATTCCAGACTCATCTCCTTTCCTACTTGATCTCTCCTGTGATATCTATATCTAAAAATATATAGAGATTTACTATATAGATATAATCTAAAATTTAGGCATCTGTATGCAAAATGTGACCACTTCTTACAATCTACACAATTACTACCCTAGACCAAGGCAGCATCTTTTCTCCTAGACTATTAAAACAGAATCCTACTAATTACCTATTTCTACTCTTGACTTCCCTAAAGATTTTTCTTCTCACAGTGACCAGAGGGAACCTTTTATCATGCAAGATGGGCCACATGACTCCTCTGCTCAGAACCCTCCAATGACTTCCACTCTAAGTTAATAACCACTTCTTGCCTGTACAGCTCTAATTCATTTAGAGCTGCTTCTCTTTGACCTTATCACATTTGATTCTCCTCTTACTCACTGTATTCCAGCCAAATGGCCCCATATCCTGACTACTATTTCTTTATAGCAGTATGGGATATATTGTAAGGGACATTCACTTCAGGCTTTTGCTCTCCCTCTCAGCTGGAATGTACTCTTCAGAGTAAAGGGTTCTGTTCATAGCTATATCCTCACAGTATTCTATGTGTGTGTATGTATATGTATATGTGTGTCTGTATATATATATATATATATATATAAATCTTTTATGTCTTATCTACTGCACATTTTTCCCAGTCTATTTTTCCCCCTTTTTGTCTTTCTCAAAATATTTATGTGCCAAATATAATACCTGTTAAATAAAATTCATCTATTTTACATTACTTTTGGATTATGTACTATTTCTGGACAGTATTATATAAAGGATTAATATATTTGTTGTATAAAGAGTTCCTACAAATCCGTAAGAAACAGAAAGACCAGAACAACACCCAAGATACTCTATTCACTGACATTTATTATACACATCTATGAACATTTCAACTGCTGAATTCTCTACCAGGAATATTATTTCTCCCTTATTTGTCTTGTAAACTCTCAACCACACTTCTAAATATAAATTAAATAATATTTTTTGTGATATCCTGAGCAAAGAAATTCAAGCAATAAGCACATGTGAACTGTGAATATGCTTGATTTTCTAGTAATGAAAATGTAGAATAAAATGACAACAAATAGTTTTCCTTCATTAAATTTAAATAATTAATGGATAGAAATCTTTTGCATTCCTATGCACTACCAATGAAAGATCAGAAAGAAGAAACAAAACAATTCTATTTACCACTGCATCAAAAAGAATAAAATACCTAGAAATAAATCTACCTAAGGAGGCAAAATACCTAGATTCAGAAAACTGTAAGTTCAGTTCAGTTCAGTTCAGTTGCTCAGTCGTGTCCGACTCTTTGTGGCCCCATGAATCACAGCACAACAGGCCTCACTGTCCATCACCAATTCCCAGAGTTTACCCAAACTCATGTCCATCGAATCAGTGATGCCATCCAGCCATCTCATCCTCTGTCATCCCTTTCTCCTCCTGCCCCCATTCCCTCTCAGAATCAGGGTCTTTTCCAATGAGTCAACTTTTCGCATGAGGTGGCCAAAGTACTGGAGTTTCAGCTTCAGTATCAATACTTTCAATGAACATCCAGGACTGATCTCCTTTAAGATGGACTGGTTGGATCTCCTTACAGTCCAAAGGACTCTCAAGAGTCTTCTCCAACACCACAGTTTAAAACCGTCAATTCTTTGGCACTCAGCTTTCTTCACAGTCCAACTCTCACATCCATACATGACCACTGAAAAAACCATAGCCTTGACTAGACGGACCTTTGTTGGCAAGGTACTGTCTGTGCTTTTTAATATGCTATCTAGGTTGGTCATAACTTTCCTTCCAAGGAGTAAGCATCTTTTAGGTTCATGGCTGCAATCACCATCTGCAGTGATTTTGGAAATAAAAGATGACACAAACAGATGGAGTGATATACCATGTTCTTGGATTGGAAGAATCAATATTGTCAAAATGACTATACTACCCAAAGTTACCCATGGATTCAAAGCGATCACTATCAAATTACCAATAGCATTTTTCACAGAATAAGAACAAAAAGTTTACAGTTTGTATGGAAACACAAAAAACCCCAAGCAGCCAAAGCAATCTTGAGAAAGAAAAAACAGAGCTGGAGGAATCAGGCTTCTTGACTCAAGAGTATACTACAAAACTACAGTCAGTAAAACAGCAGTACTAGCACAACAGAAATACAGATCAATGGAACAGGATACAAAGCAGCTATGGCCACCTAATCTATGACAAAGGAGGCAAGAGCATACAATACAGAAAGGACAGTCTCTTCAACAACTGATGCTGGGAAAACTGAACAGCTACATGTTAAAGAAGAAAATTAGAACACTTTTTAAGAACATAAAAATAAACTCTAAATGGATTAAAAATGTAAGGCCAGATACTATAATACTTAGAGTAAAACATAGGCAGAACATTCTCTGAAATAGCAAGCTCTTTTTTGATCTACTTCGTACAGTAATGAAAAATAAACAAATGGGACCTAATTAAACGTAAAAGCTTTTGCATAACAAAGGAAACCAAACAAAATGAAAAGACACCCCACAGAATGGGAGAAAGTATTTGCAAACAAAGTGACAGACAAGGGATTAATCTCGAATATATACAAATGGCTCATGCAGCTCAATAACAAAAATACAAACAATCCTATAAAAACATGGGTACAAGATCTAAACAGACATTTCTAGAAAGGAGACATATAGATTGCCAAAAATCACAATAAAAATACTCAACATACTAATTATTAGAGAAATGCAAATCAAAACAACAATAAGCCATCACACCAGCCAGAATGGCCATCATCAAAAAACTCTACAAACAATAAATGCTGGAGAGAATGTGGAGAAAAGGGAACCCTCCTACACTGTTGGGAATGTAAATTGGTACAGCTGCTATGGAGGGTCCTTAAAAAATTGAAAACAGAGCTACCATATGATCCAGCAATCCACTCCTGGGCACATATCCAGAGAAAACCGTAATTCAAAAAGATATATGCACCCCAATATTCACTGCAGCAAAAGTCAGGAGAGTGAAGCAACCTAAATGTCCATAGATGGAGAAATGGATAAAGAAGATATTGTATATATACACAATGGAATACTGTTCAGTCTTTAAAAATAATAAAATAATGCCATTCGTAGTAATAATGATGATCCTAGAGATTGTCACACTGAGTGAAGGTAAGTCAGAGAAAGGCAAATATCATTGATATTGCTTATTTGTGGAATCTAAAAACAGTGTACAAACAAACTTATTCATAAAACAGAGAGCCACAGATGCATAAAACACACTCATGGTTCAGTTCAGTTCAGTCACTCAGTTGTGTCCGACTCTTTTCGACCCCATGAATCGCAGCACGCCAGGCCTCCCTGTCCATCACCAACTCCCAGAGTTCACTCAGACTCACGTCCATCGAGTCAGTGATGCCATCCAGCCATCTCATCCTCTGGCGTCCCCTTCTTCTCCTGCCCCCAATCCCTCCCAGCATCAGAGTCTTTTCCAATGAGTCAACTCTTCACATGAGGTGGCCAAAGTACTGGAGTTTCAGCTTTAGCATCATTCCTTCCAAAGAAATCCCAGGGCTCATCTCCTTCAGAATGGACTGGTTGCATCTCCTTGCAGTCCAAGGGAGTCTCAAGAGTTTTCTCCAACACCACAGTTTAAAAGCATCAATTCTTTGGCGTTCAGCCTTCTTCACAGTCCAACTCTCACATCCATACATGACCACAGGAAAAACCATAGCCTTGACTAGACGGACCTTTGTTGGCAAAGTAATGTCTCTGCTTTTGAATATGCTATCTAGGTTGGTCATAACTTTCCTTCCAAGGAGGAAGCGTCTTCTAATTTCATGGCTGCAGTCACCATCTGCAGTGATTTTGGAGCCCAGAAAAATAGTCTGACACTGTTTCCACTGTTTCCCCCATCTATTTCCCATGAAGTGATGGGACCAGATGCCATGATCTTCATTTTCTGAATGTTGAGCTTTAAGCCAACATTTTCACTCTCCTCTTTCACTTTCATCAAGAGGTTTTTGAGTTCCTCTTCACTTTCTGCCATAAGGGTGGTGTCATCTGCATATCTGAGGTTATTGATATTTCTCCCGGCAATCTTGATTCCAGCTTGTGTTTCTTCCAGTCCAGCATTTCTCATGATGTACTCTGCATAGAAGTTAAATAAGCAGGGTGACAATATACAGCCTTGACATACTCCTTTTCCTATTTGGAACCAGTCTGTTGTTCCATGTCCAGTTCTAACTGTTGCTTCCTGACCTGCATACAGATTTCTCAAGAGGCAAGTCAGGTGGTCTGGTTACCAAGGGAGTAATCCTGGAGTAAGGATAAATCGAGAGACTGGGATTGACATATACACACTGCTATATATAAAAAAGATAACTAACAAGAACCAACTGTAAAGCATAGGAAACTACTCGATATTCTGTAATGACCTATAAGAAAAAGAATCTAAAAAAGAGTGGTTACATGTAAAACTGATTCACTTTGCTGCACAGCAGAAACCAACACAACACTGTAACTCAACTGTATTCTAATAAAAATTAGTTTAAAAAATAACTGAAAGATAAATACTTAAAATCTGATACTGATGAGTTATAATGAAACTGATAGGCTCATATATTGCTTGCTAGTAGAATTGAATTGCAAAACAATGGTGATAAACAATTTAGCAACATTTTTGAATATACTCATCAGCTTTTAAAAAGGCAAGAATATCAGAAATAGTTAAATAGTAAAACGTCATGCATTTATTAAATATATTCTGGTATGTACACAAAATTGAATGCTATTCAGGTATTTAAACTGCTTGTACAGAAAAGGTTGCAAAGAGAAAAAAAAACGTGTTAATGATACATTAAGCAGAAAAATGTCTAGAGTCCTCCTATGACATCTACTTGGAGTTTATGAATTATGTTGTCACTACCTCTGAATCCATGACCTTGTGAGCCCCGCCCACTGTCATTCCGACACAAAGTCCCACTCTTACTGCAATAGGCTCTAACAGCATTACAGCCTAACAAAGCCAGTGAAGCACAGCTGTCTTCTCAAAAACTGAGTGACACCAGCAAATGCATTGTGAAGAACAACAGTATACAATGGACATCCATCCGAATGAAAGATGCACATTCATATTTAATACCTGAAATATCAAGTCATGAGAGGTATTAGCAGTAGTACTTAAAGGAAAACATGTCCAAAAGATTACTGTCAATGATATTGAAATTTTGATTACAAACCAGAAAATTTTAGACTAACTGGACCAATCAGAATTCCTATTAGTTTTAAGACCTGTTACTGGAGAATGGTGAAAATGACTACTGAAAACCAATCAGCAGCTATTGACTCTGCAGCACCTATATTCAAAAGACGATCAGGAAATCCTGATTAGAAATGAAACATATTCTAGGCCCAGATAATTTACACAATACTTCTGAATCATGTGGGAAATCAAGCTGTTACATGATTCTGGTCTTTATCAACCCTTCTGTCCTACGCTTTAGAAAACACACTTTGAGTTATAGTTCCTTGGATACTCAGGGGCCATAAGACTCCACATTAATAACAGTGTAGAAGGCACTGGCGGTCGCCACTCCAGTACTCTTGCCTGAAAAACCTCATGGACGGAGGAGCCTGGTAGGCGGCAGTCCATGGGGTCGCTAAGAGTCGGACACGACTAAGTGACTTCACTTTCACTTTTCACTTTCATACATTGGAGAAGGAAATGGCAACCCACTCCAGTGTTCTTGGCTGGAGAATCCCAGGGACGGGGGAGCCTGGGGGGAGGCTGTCTATGGGGTCGCACAGAGTCGGAAACGACTGAAGCAACTTAGCAGTTTTATTAAACACATTATTTCAGAACCACATATGAAGACACATTTGTTTATACTGCGAAGACATGTCCAAACCTGTTCTTCCTGATTCCTTTATAGCCTGTAGAGTTGCCTTCTCTCAATGTAAATAAGCTAAAATAAAAATAAATCATACTTTTTTCTAAAAATGGAAAGAGCAGTTTTCTACTAAGAAACAAAATCAAGGAACAATCAATTTCTTCAAAGTGTAGAAAGAACAACCAAAAGTGAATGTGAAGTGATAAAGAATAGATTTTTGAAAAGGACAAATATTTAAAGATTTTCTCTACCATAAAATAAAACTATAATAATGTACCAAAAACAACATGATTTTGCTGCAGAAATGGAAAACTAGAGTAACAGAAGAAAAGTAGAGCCTTTCTTAGAAACAGAAATACATGTACTTAATGTGTGTGCATGTATGTGATAGATATAGATAAAGATATAAATGCTTGGTTAGGATAATATTTGAAATTATAGGTAATAGAAGTCAGTAAGTGGTAAGTGGCAACTACAGATACATCTAGAACAAAGAAAGTTTAGTCTCACATTATTGAAAATTATGATTTCCAGAAAGATTAAAAAGAAACATTTTTTGGAGAGAAAAAGATGGCGGAGGAGTAGGTGGCCGTGGAGTACATCTCTCTCCACAGATACATCAGGAATACACCTTCAGACACAGAAATGCATGCAGAACACATGCGGACAGGAGTACCTGACCAGCGGAAAAGAATATACAGACCCACACAAAACTTGGTAGGAGGAAGGAACTAGGGGGAAAAACAGGAGTGTTAGTAGGGCTAGACCTGTCCTCAGCGAGTGGGGGAACTAAAGCAGGGGTCCGATCCCCACACCCAAGTAATTTTCTGAGTCAGAGGAGAAACATTCCATGCTGAGAGTGAAACAGCTGATCTGTGGCAGCCTAAATGGAATGAGAATCAGACAATCCTTGCTGCAGCCATACATACTCCAGACAGGGACACAGGTCCCCTGGAAGGCATAGGGGCTGGGAGCTGAAGTTTAGGGATAGTGCAGCAATCCCAGGGCGAGAGCTGCTATTGACTGCAGAGAGATGGATCGAGGGATGTGAGGGAGCAGACTGTGGTGGGACATGCCTGTGGAGGAAAGCCGGGCAGCCATGGAAGCAAGGTGATACTGCCGAGTCATGCATATGGGGTGGACCCATCACCATACCCTCTCTCCCAACACACCAGCACTGGCAACTGAACAATACAGAGGGTGGCCCAACAAACGCCTGACACACTAAACTGCAGAGTAGGACCCCACCCAGGGTGCCCCATTAAGTGCCTGATGCACTGATCTACAGAGTAGGATCCCAGCCAGGAGGAGCCCTCTATGTGCCTGACATGCCAAACAACAGAGAAGGACCACAGGCAAGGAAGCCCTCTACATGCCTGAACAAGCAGAGCTACGGAGAAAGACTGGCCAAAGAGGCCTTCTGATTACCAGCTACAAGAGGCTTGAAAAAAGACTCTGATAGGGTCATAACTGCTATGGCGGAGGCAGTCTGTGTCCCTGCACACTTGGTGCCACCAGGGTCTCTGCAAGCCAATCAGCTGTGCCACCTTCATGCTCAACTCTCACTGGGGTAGAGCTGCCACAGGCCAAAAAAAAAAAAAAAAACATTTTGTGTCTATGCACACAGGGTCGCTTTGGTCATATCCAACTCTTTGCAACCCTGTAGACTGTGGCCTGCCAGGTTTCTGTCAGGGAGTGTGGTTCTCCAGGCAAGAATACTGGTGCATACTGGCCAGTACTGGTTACCATACCCTTCTAGAGCACTATATTTCCTGCTGCACTAGCCACCAACTCCCCTGAGTACCTGGTGCTGCCAGAACCCCTGCAATCCAAGCAACTGCACCACCTCCACACCTGGCCCTCACAGGAGCAAACCCAAGTCCTCCAAGGCAGCCTCAGGAGCAAACCCCAGTGGACGATCCACATGCCGAGGTGGAAATAAAACCACAATCGAAACCCAGAGGCAGTGTAGCTAAGGAAGAAGACCCAAAACCTTCCCACCAGCTACACAAGCTGAAGATTAAATCCACAAGACCTACTAGGCAGACTCTGTGACTATGGAATATATAGAGGACATTGAGAGCTCCCACAAAAGAAAACACACTAGTTCTGATAGCTGTGGACATCAGAGGCAAGAACACACAGGAGTAGGACCAGATTAGAATCTGAGCTGCCCCCATAACAAGTCCAGAAATCAGCACAGTGTTGGAGGGTATCCGAGGGAGGTGAGGTGGACTGTGACTCCCAGTGAGGGAAAGGACTCTGACAGCGGTGACTCAATAAAAACCTTTATTATTCTTATGTTTTGATTTGTTCTCTATATTCTTTTGGATATTTTTTTCTCCTTTCTCCCCTCCTCTGCTGTAGTTGTTGATTTCATTGGCATTATGAAAACTAATTAAGTTTTGAGCTTTTTTTCCCCCCTCAATCACATTTTTTATTGTTGTTATAAACCTCTGCCTCTATGTTGGGTTTCTGCAGTTCTGTGGAGGGTTTTTTTTTTTGTCTTTTTACTTTTTTTAATTTTTTAAACGTGTTCTTAGTTTTTCTGCATTTATTCATTTGCTTATCCTGCTGTTATTTTCACCTTGCAGTAATCTTTAATGTATATAAATCTTCTTTATCTACCTTTATTGAACTTTGCATATCTATTCTTTCTTTTCTTTCTTTCCATTCCCCTCAACATATTCGTTAGTTTTATTTTCATTGCTTTATTCCCCAGTTGGCACCTTTCTTTGGTTTGTTTTCCAGTTTATGCTTTAGTTAGTTTTGTTCTTAACTGGTAGATAAAATTTTTCGTTCCTTTGTTTCCTGCGTAAATCTATTGTACTTTATTTTTGTGGAACTGTTTTGATTTTGCTTGTCGGTATATATGTATATATGTATATTCAGTCACACTTTTTATTGTTGTTATAAATCTCTGCCTCTATGTTGGGCTTTTGCAGTTCTGTGGAGTTTTCCTTTTTCTTTTTTTCTTCCTTTTTTTTTCTTTTCTTTTTATTATACTTTTAAATTTTAATTTTTTAACCTATTATATTTTTTATACATTTATTCTTTGTTTGCCTTTCCTACTGCTCTTTTCCCCTTGCAGTTAAACTTTAATATATACAAATCTTCTTCATCGACCTCTATTTAACTTTGCATATCTAGTTTGCTTTCTTTCCTTTCCTCTCAACATACTCATTAATTTTGTTTTCACTGCTTTACTCCCCACTCGGCACCTAGTTTAGTTTTGTTTTCCAGTTTGTGCTTTAGGTGGTTTTGCTCTTAACTGGTACTTTTAATTTTTGATTTCCTTTGTTCACCAGGTCAATCTACTATACTTTTTTTGTTGAACGGTTTTGACTTTGTTTATGGGTATATATGTATATGTGTATATTCCATTCTTTTAATTATTCTTTGTCTGATTTTGTAACTGCCATTTGTCTGGGGTTCACCTTTGGTTTCTCGTTTTTGGGTATTTGTTTTGATCTCATTTAATACCATAAAAAACCACTTGTGAAATCTACATTTCTGACCAGAGAACAAGTCCTGAACCTTTGGAGTGGGAGCACTGACTACGGGATCTTAGACTACCAGAGTACTAACCCTAGGGAGTATCAAATAGTGAGAACTCACACAAACAAAGGAAACCACTGGAATACAAGACCCAGCATCACCCAACCACCAGTAGCACCCTGTGCAGGATGCCTCACCTAAACAACAAACAAAACAAAAATACAAACCAAATCATCAGCAGACAGGATTACCACCTCACTCAGCCTTATCCTTCAGAGGAAAAACAAACAAACAAAACACCTCAGCACAAATATAGGGGACTGGAATGCAAAAGTAGGAAGTCAAGAAACACCTGGAGTAACAGGCAAACTTGGCCTTGGAATACAGAATGAAGCAGGGCAAATGCTAACAGACTTTCACCAAGAGATCACACTGGTCATAGCAAACACCCTCTTCCAACAACACAAGAGAAGACTCTACCATGGACATCACCAGATGGTCAACACCGAAATCAGATTGATTATATTCTTTGAAGCCAAAGATGGAAAAGCTCTATACAGTCAGCAAAAACAAGACTGGGAGCTGACTGTGGCGCAGATCATGAGCTCCTTATTGCCAAATTCAGACTTAAATTGAAGAATGTGGGAAAAACCACTAGACCATTCAGATATGACTAAATCAAATCCCTTATGATTGATTATACAGTGGAAGTGAGAAATAGATTTAAGGGACTAGATCTGATAGATAGAGCACCTGATGAACTATGGACAGAGGTTCGTGACATTGTCAGGAGACAGGGATCAAGACCATTCCCATGGAAAAGAAATGCAAAAAAGTAAAATGGCTGTCTGGGGAGGCCTTACAAATAGCTGTGAAAAGAAGAGAAGCAAAAACCAAAGGAGAAAAGGAAAGATATAAGCATCAGAATGCAGAGTTCCAAAGAATAGCAAGGAGGGATAAGAAAGCCTTCCTCAGCGATCAATGCAAAGAAATAGAGGAAAACAACAGAATGGGAAAGACTAGAGATCTCTTCAAGAAAATTAGAGATATCAAGGGAACATTGCAGGCAAAGATAAGGATAGAAATGGTATGGACCTAACAGAAGAAGAATATATTAAGAAGAGGTGGCAAGAATACACAGAAGAACTGTACAAAAAAGAACTTCATGACCAAGATAATCACAGTGGTGTGATCACTCACCTAGAGCCAGACATTCTTGAATGTAAAGTCAAGTGGGCCTTAGAAAGCATAACTATGAACAAAGCTAGTGGAGGTGATGGAATTCCAGTTGAGCTATTTCAAATCCTGAAAGATGATGCCATGAAAGTGCTGCACTCAATTTGCCAGCAAATTTGGAAAACTCAGCAGTGGCCACAGGACTGGAAAAGGTCACTTTTCATTCCAATCCCAAAGAAAGGCAATGCCAAAGAATGCTCAAACTACCACACAATTTCACTCATCTCACACGCTAGTAAAGTAATGCTCAAAATTCTCCAAGCCAGGCTTCAGCAATACGTGAACCGTGAACTTCCTGATGTTCAAGCTGGCTTTAGAAAAGGCAGAGGAACCAGAGATCAAATTGCCAACATCTGCTGGATCATTGAAAAAGCAAGAAAGTTCCAGAAAAACATCTATTTCTGCGTTATTGACTATGCCAAAGCCTTTGACCGTGTGGATCACAATAAACTGTGGAAAATTCTTCAAGAGATGGGAATACCAGAACACCTGACCTGCCTCTTGAGAAATCTGTATGCAGGTCAGGAAGCAACAGTTAGAACTGGACATGGAACAACAGACTGGTTCCAAATAGGAAAAGGAGTTTGTCAAGGCTGTATATTGTCACCCTGTTTATTTAACTTATATGCAGAGTACATCATGAGAAATGCTGGGCTGGAAGAAGCACAATCTGGAATCAAGATTGCTGGGAGAAATATCAATAACCTCATATATGCAGATGACACCACCCTTATGGCAGAAAGTGAAGAGGAACTAAAAAGCTTCTTGATGAAAGTGAAAGAGGAGAGTGAAAAAGTTGGCTTAAAGCTCAACATTCAGAAAATGAAGATCAAGGCATCTGGTCCCATCACTTCATGGGAAATAGATGGGGAAACAGTGTCAGACTTTATTCTGGGGGGCTCCAACATCACTGCAGATGGTAACTGCAGCCATGAAATTAAAAGACACTTACTCCTTGGAAGGAAAGTTACGACCAACGTGGATAGCATATTGAAAAGCAGAGACATTACTTAGCCAACAAAGGTCCGTCTAGTCAAGGCTATGGTTTTTCCAGTGGTCATGTATGGATGTGAGAGTTGGACTGTGAAGAAAGCTGAGCACTGAAGAATTTATGCTTTTGAACTGTGGTGTTGGAGAAGACTCCTGAGAGTCCCTTGGACTGCAAGGAGATCCAACCAGTCCATTCTAAAGGAGATCAGCCCTGGGTGTTTTTTGGAAGGAATGATGCTAAAGCTGAAACTCCAGTACTTTGGCCACCTCATGCGAAGAGCTGACTCACTGGAAAAGACTCTGAGGCAGGGAGGGTTTGGGGGCAGGAGGAAAAGGGGACGACAGAGGATGAGATGGCTGGATGGCATCACTGACTCGATAGACGTGAGTTTGAGTGAACTCCGGGAGATGGTGATGGACAGGGAGGCCTGGCGTGCTGCGATTCATGGGGTCGCAAAGAGTCAGACACGACTGAGCGACTGAACTGAAATGAACTGATAAGAAGTTTACACAAACCACTGGACCAACCTTAGGAGAGCAGAAACCAAAAGGAAGAAAGAATTCAACTTTGAAGCCTGGGAAAAGGAAACCTCAAACACAGTAAGTTTAAAAAAAATAATAATAAAAATGCTGAGAAATACTACACAAATGAGTTAAGAATTTAGAAACACAGAAGTCCAAATAAATGAAGAGGAAATAGGCAAACTACCTGAAAATAATTCAGAATAAGGATAGTAAAACGATAAAAATAAAAATCTTGAAAACAAAATGGAGAAAATGCAAAATCAATTAACAAAGAGCTAGAAGAATTAAAAAATATATATGCAGAGACAAACAACAGAAATACTGAAATTAAAAATACTCCAGAAGAAATCAATAGTAGAATATTTGAAGCAGAAGAATGAATCAGTGACCTGGAAGAAAAAATAGTGGAAAAACCTTCTGAAAAGCAGAATAAAGTTAAAAAAAAAAAAAAAAACTGTAAAGAATTGAGGATAGTCTCAGAGACCTCTGGGACAATATCAAAAGGATGAACATTTGAATTATAGAGGTCCCAGAAGAAGAAGAGAAAAAGAAACAGTAAGAGAAAACTTTTGAAGAGATTATAGTTGAAAATTTACCCAACATGGAAGAGGAAATAGTCAATCAAGTCCAAGAGGCAAAGAGAGTCCCATACAGGATAAACCCAAGGAGAAACATGTCAAGACACATACTAATCTAACTAACAAAGACTAAACACAAAGAAAGCCTATTAAAAGCAGAAAAAGAAAAACAACAAGTAATATACAAGGGAAACCCCATATGCTTAATAGCTGACCTTTTAGCAGAAACTCTGCAGGCCAGAAGGGAATGGCAGGATATATTGAAAGTATGGAAAGGGAAAAGTCTACACAAAGATTACTGTACTTGGATCTCATTCAAACTTGATGGAGAAATAAAAAGCTTTTCAGACAAACAAAAGTTAAGAGTCCTCAGTACCAACAAACCAGCTTTACAAGAAATGTTCAGTTAGGTCGCTCAGTTATGTCCGACTCTTTGTGATCCCATGGATTGCAGCACACCAGACCTCCCTGTCTATCCCCAACTCCCAGAGTTTACTCAAACTCATGTCCATTTAGTCACTGATGCCATCCAGCCATCTCATCCTCTGTCATCCCCTTCTCTTCCCACCTTCACTCTTTCCCAGCATTAAGGTCTTTTCAAATGAGTCTGTTCTTCACATCAGGTGGCCATAGTATTGGAGTTTCAGCTATAGCATCAGTCCTTCCATTGAAGATTCAGGACTGATTTCTTTTAGGATGGACTGGTTGGATCTCCTTGCAGTCCAAGGGACTCTCAGGAGTCTTCTCCAACACCACAGTTTAAAAGCATCAATTCTTCAGTGCTCAGCTTTCTTCACAGTCCAACTCTCACATCCATACATGACCACTGGAAAAACCACAGCCTTGACTAAACAGACCTTTGTTGGCAAAGTAATGTCTCTGCTTTTGAATATGCTGTCTAGGTTGGTCATAACTTTCCTTCCAAGGAGTAAGTGTCTTTTAATTTCATGGCTTCAGTCACCATCTACAGTGATTTTGGAGCCCAAAACAATAAAGTCTGCCACTGTTGCCACTATTTCCACATCTATTTGCCATGAAGTGATGGGACCAGATGGCATGATCTTCATTTTCTAAATGTTGAGCTTTAAGCAAACTTTTTCACTCTCCTCTTTCATTTTCATCTGAGGCTCTTTAGTTCTTCTTTGTTTTCTGCAAGACTGCGGTGTCATCTGCATATCTGAGGTTATTAATATTTCTCCTGGCAATCTTGATATCAACTTGCACTTCATCCAGTCCA
This sequence comes from Bubalus kerabau, assembly GCF_029407905.1. Taxonomy (NCBI): domain Eukaryota; kingdom Metazoa; phylum Chordata; class Mammalia; order Artiodactyla; family Bovidae; genus Bubalus; species Bubalus kerabau. The sequence goes on along the minus strand of NC_073639.1, from coordinate 34,463,466 downwards.
GAATTTCTCATAATGTACTCTGCATATAAGTTAAACAGGCCGAGTAACAATATACATCCTTGACATACTCCTTTTCCAATTTGGAACCAGTCTGTTGTTTCATGTCCAGTTCTAACTGTTGCTTCCTGACCTGTAAACAGGTTTTTCAAGAGGCAGGTCAGGTGGTCTGGTATTCCCATCTCTTGAAGAATTTTCCACAGTTTACTGTGATCCACACAGTCAAACGCTTTGGTATAGTTAATAAAGTAGAAATAGAGGTTTTTCTGGAACTCTCTTGCTTTTTTGATGATCCAGCGGAAGTTGGCAATTTGATCTCTGGTTCCTCTGCCTTTTCTAAAACAAGTTTGAACACCTGGAAGTTCATGGTTCAGGTACTGTTGAAGCCTGGCTTGGAGAATTTTGAGCATTATTTGCTGTCATGTGAGGTGAGTGCAATTGTGCATTAGTTTGAGCATTCTTTGGCACTGACTTTTTTGGAACTGGAATGAAAACTGACCTTTTCCAGTCCTGTGGCCACTGCTGAGTTTTCCAAATTTGCTAACATATTGTGTGCAGCACTTTCACAGCATCATCTTTCAGGATTTGAAATAGCTCAACTGAAATTCCATCACCTCCACTAGCTTTGTTCTTAGTGATGCTTCATAAGGCCCACCTGACTTCACATTCCAGGATGTCTGGCTCTAGGTGAGTGAACCACACCATTGTAATTATCTGGGTCGTAAAGATATTTTTTGTATAGTTCTTCTATGTATTCCTGCCACCTCTTCTTAAGATCTTCTTTTTCTGTTGGGTTCATACCATGTGTGCCCTTTATTGACCCCATCGTTGCATGAAATGTTCCCTTGGTATCTCTAATTTTCTTGAAGAGATCTCTAGTCTTTCCCATTCTATTGCTTTCCTTTATTTCTTTTTACTGATCACCGAGGAAGGCTTTCTTATCTCTCATGGCTATTCTTTGGAACTCTGCATTCAAATGGTATATCTTTCCATTCCTCTTTTGCGTTTTGCTTCTCTTCACAGCTATTTGTAAGGCTACTTCAGACAGTCATTTTGCATTTTTGCATTTCTGTTCTTGGAGATGGTCTTGATCCCTGTCTCCTGTACAATATCACAAACCTCCATGCATAGTTCATCAGGCACAAATAGTACATCAGGCACATAGTCCCTCAGGCACAAATGTTAAATGGACTTACATAGTCAAGAAAAACAAGAGAAGGAAAAAAATCTACAAAATCAACCCCAAACAATTACAAAAATTGTTCCTATGAAATAGGAACATAGATATCAATAATTACTTTAAATGTAAATGGATTAAGTGTTCCAACCAAATAACACAGACTGGCTGAATGGACACCAAAAAAAACTTATATACATGCTGTCTACAAAAAACCCACCTCAGACTTAATGACACATATATACTAAAAGTGAAAAGATGGAAAAATATTTTCCATGCACATGGGAAGCAAAAGAAAGCTGGAGTACCAATCCTCATATCAGACAAAATAGACCTTAAAATAAAGAAGATTACAACAGATAAGGAAGGACAATACATAATGATCAAGGGATCAATCCAAGAGGAAGACATAACAACTGTAAATACCTATGCATTCAACATAGGAGCACCTGAATGCACAAGACAAACACTAACAGACGTAAAAGGAGAAATTGACAGTAACACAATAATAGTAGGATACTTTAACACCCCACTCACACCAATGGACAGATCATCAAAACAGAAAATTAATAAGGAAATGCAAGTCTTAAATGATACATTAGATGAGATGCATCTCATTGATATCTTCAGGACATTGCATCCAAAGGCAGAAGAATACATCTTCTTGTCAAGTGCACATGGAACATTCTCTAGGATAGACCACATCTTGGGTCACAAATCAAACCTCAGTAAATTTAAGAAAACTGAAATCATATCAAGGATTTTCTCCCACAATGCTATGAGGGTAGATATCAATTACAAGAAAAAAAGTGTAAGAAACAAAAAAACATGGAGATGAAACAACACATTTCTAACTAACCAACAGGTTACTGAAGAAATCAAGAGGGCAATCAAAAAATTTCTAGAAATGAATGACATTGAAAACACAACAACTCAAAACCTATGGGATGCAGCAAAAGCAGGCTTAAGAGAGAAGTTAATAGAAATACAATCCTACCTAAAGAAACAAGAAAAACATCGAACAGACAATCTAATTTTAGACCTAAAACAACTGGAAAAAGAAGAACAAAAAAAAAACCCCAAAATTAGTAGAAGGAAAGAAATCATAAAGATCCAAGCAGAAATAAATGAAAAAGACATGAAAGAAACAATAGTAAAGATCAAGTTGGGTTTATTTCAGGAATGCAAGGATTCTTCATTTTTCAGGGACTGACACAAAAATCAATCATCGTGATACACCATATTAACACACTGAAAGATCAAAACCATATGATAATCTCAATAGATGCAGAAAAAGACTTTGACATAATTCAACACCCATTTATGATTAAAACTCTTCAAAAATTGGGCACAAAAGGAACCTACCTCAACATAGTAAAGGCCATATATGATAAGCCTACAGGAAACATTATTCTCAATGGTGAAAAGCTAAAACCATTTCCCCTAAGATCAGGAACAAGACAAGGGTGTCCACTTTCACCACTATCATTCAACATAGTTCTGAAAGTTCTAGCTACAGCAATCAGACAAGAATAAATAAATAAATAAAAGGAATCCATATTTAAAAAGAAGTAAAGTTCTCACTGTTTGCAGATGACATGATACTGTACATAGAAAACCCTAAAGATAGTATCAGAAAATTACTAGAGCTGATCAGTGAATCTGGCAAAGTTGCAGGATGCAGGGCCAATACACAGAAATCACTTGCATTTCTAGATACTAACAATGAAAAATTAGAAAGAGAATTTAAGGAATCAATCCCACTCACCATTGCAACAAAAAGAGTTAAATATCTAAGAACAAAGTTACCTAAGGATACAAAAGAACTGTACACAGAAAATTATAAGACACTAATGTAAGAAATCAAAGATGACATAAACAGATGGAGAGATATTCCATGTACCTGGGTAGAAGAATCAATATTGTGAAAATGACTATACTACTAAACACAAACTACATATTCAATGTGATCCCTATCAAATTACCAATGGCATTTTTTCACAGAACTAGAACAAAAATTTCACAATTCATATGGAAACAAAAAAGACCCTGACTAGCCAAAGCAGTCTTGAGAAAGAAGAATAGAGCTGGAGTAATCAACCTTCCTGACTTCAGATTATACTACAAAGCTACAGTCATCAAGACTGTATGGTACTGGCACAAAAACAGAAATATAGACTAATGGAACAATAAAGAAAGCCCGGAAATAAACCCATCACATATGGGTACCTTATTTTTGACAAAGGAGGCAAGAATATAGAATGAGGAAGACAGCCTCTTCAGTAAATGGTGCTGGGGAAACTGGACAGCTACATGTAAAAGAATGAAATTATAACACTTCCTAACACCATACACAAAGGTAAACTTCAAATGGATTAAAGACCTAAATATAAGACCAGAAACTAAAAAACTCTTAGAGGAAAACATAGGCAGAACACTTGATGACATAAATCAAAGCAAGATCCTCTATGACCCACCTCCTAGAGTAACAGAAATAAAAACAAAAACAAACAGATGGGATGTGATTAAACTTGAAAGGTTTTGCACAGAACAGGAAACTATAAGCAAGGTGAAAAGACAACCCTGAGAATGGGAGAAAATAATAGCAAATGAAACAATTGACAAAGGATTAATTTCCAAAATATACAAGCAGCTCATTCAACTTCATACCAGACAAACAACCCAATCAAAAAGTGGGAAAGTCACCTGAAGAGACATTTCTTCAAAGAAGACATAAGGATGACTAACAAACACATGAAAAGATGCTCTACATTATTAGAAAAATGCAAATCAAAACCACAATGAGATTTCACCTCATAGCAGTCAAAATGGCCATCATCAGAAAGTCTAAAAACAATAAATGCTGGAGAGGGTGTGGAGAAAAGGGAGTGCTCTTGCACTGTTGGTGGGAATGTAAATTGATACCACCACTATGGAAGATGGTATAGAGATTACTTAAAAAACTAGGAATAAAACCACCATATGACCCAGCAATCCCACTCCTAGGCATATACCCTGAGGAAACCAAAATTGAAAAAGACACATGTATCCCATTGTTCAATGCATCACTATTTACAATAGTTAGAACATAGAAGCAACCTAGATGTCCATCAATAGATGAATGGATAAAGAAGTAGTGGTATATATACACAATGGAATATTACTCAGCCATAAAAAGGAATGTCTTTGAATCAGTTCTAATGAGGTGGATGAACCTAGAGCCTATTATACAGAGTAAAGTAAGCCAGAAAGAGACAAATATATATCATATTCTGACACATATATATAGAATCTACAAAAATAGTACTGAAGAATTTATTTACAGGGCAGCAATGGAGAAACAGATATAGAGAATAGACTTATGGACATGGGGAGAGGGGAGGAGAGGGTGAGATGTATGGAAAGAGTAACATGGAAACTTACATTACCATATGTAAAATAGATAGCCAACAGGAATTTGCTGTATGGCTAAAGAAACTCAAATAGGGGTCCTGTATCAACCTAGAGGGGTGGGATGGGAAGGCAAATGGGAGAGAAGTTCAAAAGGGAGGGGATATATATATAACCATGGCTGATTCATGTTGAGGTTTGACAGAAAACAACAAAATTCTGAAAAGCAATAATCCTTCAATTAAAAAATTAATAAATTGTTTTAAAAGAAAAATATAAATTTTTTAAACTATAAAGACGTAAGAGTTTCTAATTTTCTACTTATAAAATGGTTTAAAAACATATATCAATGAAACTTAATAAAGAGTCTGAAATAGACCCACGCTACTATGTTCAATTTATTTTTGAGCCAAGGGAATTCAAAGGAGAAGTGTGTCTTTTCAGCAAATGGTATCTGTACTGGTATCTATACACAAACAACCGCAATTCACTCCACAGCACTTACTATTACAAAAAGTAACTTGAATCAGAATATAGCCAAAGGGTAACTAAATTATAGAACCTGCATAAGAAGGCACAGGGAGAATCTTAGTGACTTTAGGTTAATTAGATATCTTACATAGGACTCAAAAAGCACAAATTATGTAAGACTCATAAATTGGACTATATCAATATTAAATGTCTTGCTCTTTTAGAGACACTATCAAGACACTGTTAAGGAGTGGAAAAAGCGAACTACAGTTTTGGAGAAAATATCTGCAAAACATACACTTGACAAAAGGTTATAAAATATAAAACCTCTTACAACTCAGTAATATGAATATGAACAACACAAATTTTTAATGGGCAATAAATTTAAATAGGCAATGTACCAAAGAAAATATACACATGGCAAATAAACCATGAAAAGACACTCAACATCATTAGCCATTAGGGAAAGGAAATAAAACCACAATGAGATATACCACTACACACCCATTAGAGTGACTTACATTCAAACTGACAAAACCAATTTTTGGCAAGGATATGGAACCACCTGGAACTAAAACTGCTGGTGGAGATGCTAAACGTAAAACCATTTTGGAAAACAGCTGGGCAGAACTCTACTCTTAAGTATTTATGCAAGAGACAGGGAAATACATGTCTACATACATCAAGACTTGAAATTCAATCACGATAGGTGATTTATTCATAGCAATCACCAACTGTAACAATTCAAATGTCAATCTTCTGTGGATAAACAGATTGTAGTATATTCATATAATGAAATATTAATCAGCAGTAAAAAAGAAATCAACTAATATATTCAATAATATGGGAATCTGAACAAACTATGTTAAGTGAAGTAAAGTCAGACACAAAAGACCACATACCATATGTTCATTTATATGAAATTTTAGAGGATTTATAGTGTTAAAAAGAAGATCAGAGGTTGCCAAGAGCTAAGGGCACTAGGAGGCAATTAATTGCAAACAGAGATTTCAGGGGTTATGCAAATGTCCTATACCATGAGTATAGTGGTGATTACATATTGTATACATATGTCAAAACTCATCAGAACTTTAAAATCAACTAATTTATAATTTAAATAATATCTCAATAAAGTTGATTCTTAAAATATATCAGAATGGAAGATCTGAAATAGTCATTATGGGCTGATTACATGCTTTTTTAGATAGATACCACAAGGGAATCTACAAAGAAGGTACTAAAATAAGTAAATAATGTCAACATTATGGTTGACAATTCAACAAGAATACCTGACAAAAATATAAAAAGCTTGATATACTGTAATCAAGCTGAAAGTACAACAAAGTAATCTATGAGAAAAAAAAACTCCAAAAAAAAATAAGTAAAAATCTTCATAAATTTAAGCCTTGAATTGATTTAACAAAAAAAATTTATTAATATATATTATCTTAAAGCTCAACATTCAGAAAACTAAGATCATGGCATCTGGTCCCATCACTTCATGGGAAATAGATGGGGAAACTGTGGAAACAGTGTCAGACTTTATTTTTCTGGGCTCCAAAATCACTTCAGATGGTGACTGCAGCCATGAAATTAAAAGACACTTACTCCTTGGAAGGAAAGTTATGACCAACCTAGACAGCATATTAAAAAGCAGAGACATTACTTTGCCAACAAAGGTCCGTCTAGTCAAGGCTATGGTTTTTCCAGTGGTCATGTATGGATGTGAGAGTTGGACTGTGAATAAAGCTGACCACTGAAGAATTGATGCTTTTGAACTGTGGTGTTGGAGAAGACTCTTGAGAGTCCCTTGGACTGCAAGGAGATCCAACCAGTCCATCCTAAAGGAGATCAGTCCTGGGTGTTCAATGGAAGGACTGATGCTGAAGCTGAAACTCCAATACTTTGGCCACCTGATGTGAAGAGTTGACTCATTGGAAAAGACCCTGATGCTGGGAGGGACTGGGGGCAGGAGGAGAAGGAGACAACAGAGGATGAGATGGCTGGATGGCATCACCGACTCAATGGACGTGAGTCTGGGTAAACTCCGGGAGTTGGTAATGGACAGGGAGGCCTGGTGTGCTGCGATTCAAGGGGTCACAAAGAGTCAGACACAACTGAGTGACTGAACCGATTTTCCTCTACCAAAATTTACAATTCCTATAATAAGATACTGTACTAGGTGTTATCTATTGTTGTTTAAGAAATTATCCCTAAAATTTTGCAAGTTAAGCCACAAATATTCATTATTTCACCGAGTTTTTCAGGATCAGGAATCTGGAATGGCTTGGCTCCATGATACTAGTTAGGATTTCTCAAAAATCTCTAGTCAAAGTATTATCCAGGCTATAGTCTCTAAGACTCAACATTCAGACTATAGTATCTAAGACTCAACATCCAAGCTATAGACTCTAAGACCCACTGGAGCTGGAAGATCTGTTTCCAAGTTCATTCATGCTGATATTTGGCAAAAGGCTCAGTTCCTCACCATATGAATCCCTGCACAGGACTACTCATGACATGATTTCTACCAGAACAAGCAAAACATACACATACAAGATAGAGAGAAACCAATATGGAAACCACAACTGTTTTATAACCTATTCTAAAAATGACATTCCACCACTTTTTCTGTGGTCTATTTGTTAGAAGTGAACCAATAAGTCCAGCTCACACTCAAGGGGCAGAGATTACAAAAGGTTATAAATATAGGAGATAGGAATCATTGGGAGTTAACACCAATAAAAAATTAAAAGAGATGACCTTACTAATAATCAGAAATAATGTGAAATAAAATGGAATAGATCATATTATTTCATATCCATTGGGCTGCTGTCTCTGGGGTTGCACAGAGTTGGACACGACTGAAGTGATTTAGCAGCAGCAGCAGCAGCAGCATAACATAAATAATTAAAAAGCCTATCAGTACTTGGCAAGGGGGTAGGACCATAAAGAGTCCTATTTATTCAGACAAGTATCAAATCACATTACAGAGCAGTCTTGCAATTTCTCACACAGTTTACAATGGCTCAGCAATTCCAATCAGAAACATTATCTAGAGAAACTCTTACATATATTTCTTAGACAACAGTAGCTTCCAGACAAGTAAGGACTGTTCACCACAGCCTTGTTTCTACAAAATTCTAGAAACATCCTAAATACTCATCAACAGAGGAATGGACAAATAAATCAGTTGTACCAAAGGATACTATATAACCAATAAAGTGAGCAAATTAAAGCTAAGTAAATCTATATATATAGATCACAAAAACAATACTCAGTAAGATAGAAAAGTAATATGTAAGATAGTAAAGTAATATGTAAAACATATTCAGATCCACACAAATATTTCTAATATGCACAAAGCACAGTTATTCTATTAATAATACATGAATCATAAGGATATATTCTAAATAAATGATAGTAGCTGATTCTATCATTATTAGAGGAAAAACAGAAAAAAAAGCATTATTTCAGTAATAAAATTTTAAGAAAAATTAAGACAAGCAATGTTTATTAATTCTAGATGGTATTATATTATTCTTATAATTTACTATAGTTACTAAAATTTTCACAAATATGCTAGTGGAGCATCCGGGCAACTGACAAACCTAAATATAAGTAACATATACTTCTTTTTCTAAAGGAAATTATGCCTTCATATCAGCAAGCTCTTATTACAGTAAGAAGCACCTTAAAAATGGTAGCTTTAAAAGAACTATCTCTTATTCTCCTGTATCTGAGTCTGTTTAAAATCTGCAGACTAAAACTGCACGTCTAGGGAAAAATCTATTTTGCTCCACGGTGAATGCAGGGGTGATTTAGGCATGTCCTACTCCTGGACTTCTTAATAACATGCAGTCCTTCCTAAAAGAAAACTGAAAGACCTTTTAACATTAAGGTTTAGGTTTCTAAAAGTTATAGATTCTTCAACTGGTAGTTAATACTAACTGTAGGTTAAATTTTTTTCATAATTAGACATATACAGAAGAAAATATGTGAAAATAGCCATATTTCCTTTCCTCTTAATCACCTTAAAAGAAGCAAAATTAAATTTACTTATTGCAAATTCCATTATATTTCTAATTAAATTATTATGCCAACATAGTATACATACAGTAAGGAGCAAATAAATATCACTTCACTAATTCTTATTCTCACTATAAAAAGTTTAAGGTAATTGAATGAGAAAAAAATGTCTGTAATAAAGAAAATAAAGAACACTAAAATTGTATAGCATGTTAGGTGGGCAGTTATTAATTTATTGCCATTTTGTAGATGAGAACTTGAGATATTAAAGGAATTTTTGAGTGGAATTAAAGAAAAACGTTTTTAGCAGAAACACCAGGCCTTGGAACGGGATATTCTGAGACTTTTCTTCCAGGACTCTTTCCACAATATCAAAAACAAATGAATGTGCATTTCTCAGTCCAAGAAGATAATAAGAAAAGATGATGGCTGTCTGAACAAGCATGACTGAAGAGACAAGTTTCACTCTTCAGGTCTTTCTAGCTTTTCTTGACATTTATTTTTACCCAAAACTTAGAGCTCATCCATATCAATCTCTAATTTTTATTTAATCACCCTACTTCTAAAAATATTCATGTTGTCAACTGCTGCTCCCCTCCCGAGTCATGCCATTTCTGTTACCTGGGAGAATCCCAGTGTTTTTTTCAGTATATTTTACAGTATTATAACTCAAGAAGGAAAAGAAAAATAGTTATAGTTATCTCAGATAATTTGAAAGAAACTTTTTCTAATTTTTCCTTACAGTTGAAACTTCCAGTCCTGTGATAGTTAATTTCACATGTTAACTTGACTGGATTGCACCATGCCCATAGTATTTAGCTAAAGATTATTTCTGGGTGTGTCTATAAGGTATTTCTGGATAAGATTAACATTTGAATTTGTCAGCTGAGAGAAGCAGATTGCCCTTCCCAATGTGAATGGGCCTCACTGAATCACTGAAGGCCTGAACAGAATAAAAGTCTAAGAAAATAATTCTCTCTGCCTGATTATCTCTAAACTGGACATTGGTCTTTTCTGGCCTTCCAACTTAGATTGACTAGAACTTTCACCATCAGCCCTCCCAGTTCTCAGGCCTTTAGTCTTGACTGGAACTCCTGGATCTGAGATACTTAGCCTCCATAAATATGTGAGCCAAAAACTTACTCTATTTCTAAATAAAGTCATGTATTTATTACACACACACATAGGCACACACACGTGTGTGTGAACATATGTATGTGTGTGTATGAGAATTGCTCATTATGTAGGTATTCAGATAGACAGAACGGGGCAGGGGATAAATGTGGAGATAGAATCCTAAATATGCAAAGTCCCATAACAGAATCCTGAAAAATTCCATAGCTGATTTCCTGAGAAACCTATTAGCTAATACTGGGCTACTAATTTACTTACATAAGAATTCTGGCTTTTAATTAATTGACAAAATAACAAAAGGCAAATTAAACAATAATTTGCTATTTAATAATATCAAATAATAGACATTAGAACTAGAATTAATTTAGAGGTTATCTAAATTCAACCCTTCCATTGCACACATGAGAAAAATAAATTATAGACGTTAAATGACTTACCTGCCTCGGTCAAAGGTAGTTAGAGACAAAACTGGAAATTGAACATAAGTCCCCATAGTATATTTATTCAGTCTTCTTCCTATTGCACTACATTGTTGGTTTTACAGTTACAATTATAGTTTGACTTGAGGTCTTTGCACTTTTTCTCAAGGTCTCTCATTATGAACACTATAAGATGGCTAGTTGAATGTAGGGGTGTAATGAGCTCCCAGGGAATAAAGTTCAACCATACACCCTATCAGGCAGCAGTCAGCCAGCAACACATACCTAACAACCATTGATAGTGAAAGAACTACATTCACAAAGCAAAAACTTCCCAATATAAGCCTGTGGATGATTGTAAGTAAAGAACAGAATATATTTTACTGTGCCTACACTAACCTCAAAACGTTTTTCAAAAATATCTAAAAGACAAAATTCTTCTTGTTAGGATAATTTCACAGTGAATCACAAGAGGAAATATTAAGAAATTTGATTAAATCCACGATTCAGGGCAGCGGCGGAGGCGGCGGTGCGGCAGTGGTTGTCCCTGCCTCTCCGCCACCTCCACCTCGGCCTATCCCCGGGCTGGCGGCGCTGGCGGGGAGGGGGACAGTAGTTGTAGACGCTGCCCCTGCCTCAGAGAAGATACCACGTTGAGTGAGCAAAGACTGAACATTTTACAGATACCTTTTGTAGAAGGCTTATAAGAACAAGTGCCATAATTTGAATCATAATGGATTTCACATTATGAGCTCCTCGGTTGTTGCACAGTCTCGCTATTTGGAGAAAGTTCATGCTAAAAAACGGAACTAATTAATGAGTGAACATGATCAGATTTCTCCACCAAGGTCTCAGTCTGATAAGGGATAAATATCTAGGAGTGGAATAACTGGATCATATGAGAATCCCTTGTCAAGCTAATGAAGCATTCAAAGAAGACATATGACTCTTTTCAAGACGAGCTTGAAGATTATATCAAAGTGCAGAAAGCCAGAGGCTTAGAGCCAAAGACTTGTTTCAGGAAGATGAGAGAGGATTATTTGGAAACCTATGGGTACAAAGAAGAGGTTGACTCTAGACGCAGGTGTAGAATGTTTGAGCAAAGACTCCCACATGGAACCGTCCAAACCTACCCAAGATCATGCAGTATTTCACAAAGAGTGGAAAAGCAGTTACCTCAGTGGCTACCAGCTCATGACAGCAGGCTGAGACTAGACTCCCTGAGCTACTCTCAGTTCACCAGGGACTGTTTCTCAGGAAAACCTGTACCCCCGAACCTTAGTCAGCACGAGTCTAACTGTAGCTCATACAGTGTAGAATCTGGAGTTTACAGGCACCTCTCCTCAGAAAATAGTACCAGTGCCCATCAGGCTAGTTATAAACACATACATCAGAAGAGGAAAAGGCACACAGAGGAAGGCAGAGAAAAGCCAGAGGAGGAGCGGCCCAAGCATAAGAGGAAAAAAGCTTGTGAGGAAATAGATTTAGACAAATACAAGAGCATCCAAACAAGCAAAACGGAGGCAGAAACAGTCAGAGTCAGTACAGAAAAGCTTAAGAACCGGAAGGAGAAAAAAAGCCGAGATGTAGCTTCTAAGAAAGAGGAACGTAAGCGCAGAAAAGAGAAAAAGGAACAAGGCCAAGAAAGGACAGAGGAGGAAATGCTTTGGGACCAGTCTATCCTTGGATTTTGAAGCTCTTGCATTGGTTCCCCCAGGGTTAAACTAATAGTTGAGAAGCTTGGTTTTACAGTGTTCATGTTCAAATCCCTCTTCTCACATGAGCAGGTACAAAGGCTAAGAGAACAGGAAACAAAGTACGCTTGCTATCCAACATGGAATATTTTTCCTCATTTTCTAAAATCATTACTACATTTTTCTTATACATAATGTAATTTCCCTTAACGAGAGTGGCTCTGCTTTTATCCATCTGGTTGCTGTGATGGCGGAAGTATTTTTCCCTTGGGAGGTCATTTATATTTAAGTAGGATTAATAGGCTTAACAGAATCTATTTCTTGCTTGGGTTTTAGTTTGGGGTGGGTATTTTTATATTCATTAGTTTTCTCTGTGAAGCAATTTAGATAGATATTTTTCCTCTGTTAGATCTAACTTGCAGTATATTTTCTAGATTGAAAAGTGGAAAATTACATACCTTATAATAAGCTTAAGTTACATACAGTTTTTAAAAAGAGTCGATATAAAATTAGTTTATATTCTGGAAATGTTTATAATATAATAAAAATCTAATTTCTAAAAAAAAAAAAAAAAATCCACGATTCAAAGTTAGAAGCAGAGACTTAGGATAGGTGAATAAGAGTCATGAACACAGGGCAAATACCCTGAAACACAAAATATGCAGAAGCTGAGAAATATCAAGGAACTTTTCACATGCTGCCACCAAAGGAAATTTAATGCTACTACAGAAGGGAATTTGGACCTCAGGATATAACCCAGATTACCTAACACCAAGTGGACGCTCTCCACTTAAAACTCTAGGTTCAAATACTAAATGTTTTTCAGTTGCTAACTCTTGTCAACTCTTTGCAAACCCATGGTATGCAGCACACCAGGCTTTCCTGTCCTTCACTATCTCTGAGTCTGCGCAAATTCATGTCCATTGAGTTGGTGATGCTATCCAACCATCTCATCCTCTGCCACTCCCTTCTTCTGTCCTCAATCTTTTCCTAGCATGAGGGTCTTTTCCAATGAGTTGGCTCTTCACATGAGGTGGCCAAAGTATTGGAGCTTCAGCATCAGTATCAAATACTATATAGTATACTATATACATTTACCCAGAATTTTTAGGACTTAATTTATTCATTATCAGATTCCCTGAGTTTAGATATCCAACAGTTTGAAAAATATGATCCCCTCTCCAACTTCTAGATGCGATTCTCTTTGATTTCCATTTCATTAAATGAATACACACACACATATATATATATAGTTACACAACTACTGTTCATCATAGTCACTGAAATTACAACATCAGCACACACCCTGAATTGTACTTCAACTATTACCATGATGGATTATCATTTAAAAATCATTTTACAACAATTCCTTTGTTTCCAATCCTCTGATGTCTATTCCCAGTGAAAAGAAAAAAGAATCCCCATATCACTTCTATATTAACTTTGCTGCGCTATGCTTAGTCAATCAGTCATGTCCAACTCTTTGCCACAACATGGACGGTAACCCACCAGGCTCCTCTGTCCATGGGGATTCTCCAGGCAAGAATACTGGAGTGGGTTGCCATGCCCTCCTCCAGGGGATCTTCCCAACCCAGGGATCAAACCCAGGTCTCCCGCATTACAGATGGATTCTTTACCATCTGAGCCACCAGGAAAGCCCAAAATAGTTATAGTGCATGGACTTAGTTGCTCTGCAGCATGTGAGATCTTCCCAGGTCAGGGATTAAACCCATGTCTCTTGCATTGGCAGGCAGATTCTTTACCAGAGCCACTTTAGAAAGTACTAATTTTTTCCTACTGCAAATTTGTGTTTATCATATGGTTTTCTTAACAAAGCATTAGCAATCACTGGTGATCAAAGAGAAATGGGGCTTTTTCTTCTTAGGGAAGTAGAATTAAGCCCTGAATCTCACCACCCACATAGCATACATGTTCATGTCCAAGCTCTCCCCTCTCTTCCTCCCACCCTCTCTCTCTCCCTCTCTATACCACTCCCCCAACTCTGTAGTGCTCTAATTCCCACCTGGGAATGGAAGAAGAGCTCAGTTAAGTTTCTTTTTTTTTTTTTTTTAATTTTATTTTATTTTTAAACTTTACAAAATTGTACTAGTTTTGCCAAATATCAAAATGAATCCACCACAGGTATACATGTGTTCCCCATCCTGAACCCTCCTCCCTCCTCCCTTCCCATTCCATCCCTCTGGGTCGTCCCAGTGCACCAGCCCCAAGCATCCAGTATTGTGCATCGAACCTGGACTGGCAACTCGTTTCATACATGATATTACACATGTTTCAATGCCATTCTCCCAAATCTTCCCACCCTCTCCCTCTCCCACAGAGTCCATAAGACTGTTCTATACATCAGTGTCTCTTTTGCTGTCTCGTACACAGGGTTATTGTTACCATCTTTCTAAATTCCATATGTATGCATTAGTATACTGTATTGGTGTTTTTCTTTCTGGCTTACTTCACTCTGTATAATAGGCTCCAGTTTCATCCACCTCATTAGAACTGATTCAAATGTATTCTTTTTAATGGCTGAGTAATACTCCATTGTGTATATGTACCACTGCTTTCTTATCCATTCGTCTGCTGATGGACATCTAGGTTGCTTCCATGTCCTGGCTATTATAAACAGTGCTGCGATGAACAGAGGGGTACACGTGTCTCTTTCCCTTCTGGTTTCCTCAGTGTGTATGCCCAGCAGTGGGATTGCTGGATCATAAGGCAGTTCTATTTCCAGTTTTTTAAGGAATCTCCACACTGTTCTCCATAGTGGCTGTACTAGTTTGCATTCCCACCAACAGTGCAAGAGGGTTCCCTTTTCTCCACACCCTCTCCAGCGTTTATTGCTTGTAGACTTTTGGATCGCAGCCATTCTGACTGGTGTGAAATGGTACCTCATAGTGGTTTTGATTTGCATTTCTCGGATAATGAGTGATGTTGAGCATCTTTTCATGTGTTTGTTAGCCATCTTTATGTCTTCTTTGGAGAAATGTCTATTTAGTTCTTTGGCCCATTTTTTGATTGGGTCATTTATTTTTCTGGAGTTGAGCTGTAGGAGTTGCTTGTATATTCTCGAGATTAGTTGTTTGTCAGTTGCTTCATTTGCTATTATCTTCTCCCATTCTGAAGGCTGTCTTTTCACCTTGCTAATAGTTTCCTTTGATGTGCAGAAGCTTTTAAGGTTAATTAGGTCCCATTTGTTTATTTTTGCTTTTATTTCCAATATTCTGGGAGGTGGGTCATAGAGGATCCTGCTGTGATGTATGTCGGAGAGTGTTTTGCCCATGTTCTCCTCTAGGAGTTTTATAGTTTCTGGTCTTACGTTTAGATCTTTAATCCATTTTGAGTTTATTTTTGTGTATGGTGTTAGAAAGTGTTCTAGTTTCATTCTTTTACAAGTGGTTGACCAGATTTCCCAGCACCACTTGTTAAAGAGATTGTCTTTAATCCATTGTATATCTTGCCTCCTTTATCAAAGATAAGGTGTCCATATGTGCGTGGATTTATCTCTGGGCTTTCTATTTTGTTCCATTGATCTATATTTCTGTCTTTGTGCCAGTACCATACTGTCTTGATGACTGTGGCTTTGTAGTAGAGCCTGAAGTCAGGTAGGTTGATTCCTCCAGTTCCATTCTTCTTTCTCAAGATCGCTTTGGCTATTCGAGGTTTTTTGTATTTCCATACAGATTGTGAAATTATTTGTTCTAGCTCTGTGAAGAATGCTGTTGGTAGCTTGATAGGGATTGCATTGAATCTATAAATTGCTTTGGGTAGTATACTCATTTTCACTATATTGATTCTTCCAATCCATGAACATGGTATATTTCTCCATCTGTTAGTGTCCTCTTTGATTTCTTTCCTCAGTTAAGGTTCTACAGATTGTCCTTTTAATAACTGAACCCAAACCTAACTGAATCATGGCAACCATGAATGAATCAAACTGAAAGAATTTGTTGAGGAAGTCATTTTTTTTTTTTTTTTTTTTTTTGCCAATTCTAAATATAGGTATTTCTGATCCTGGCAAAAATCCCTCATATTCTACAGTCTTCAATTTATGTGGTCTGAAAAGGAGCATAGTAATAAAGTACTGGTAGAAAATAGGTAACAGTTGATCCAATAGAACTTACAATATATTCTGAGCAGCTGAGTGTGGCTGTGGGACATAACAAGTATTGGGACCAATTAGATCAAAACTGAAAAATGGTCACAAATAATACCTAAATGGATAATCTACAGATGAACTATAGAAAGCTACATGTACTGATAATAATGTAAAGACAACTCATTGCTTCAGTTTACTAATCCTTGTATATAAGGGAAACATACATGTTGAGTACAAGTAGAACAGTAACCATTCATAAAAATGATTCAACATTAAAAGAAAAACACTATCTTCAGTATCCTACACTCAATCCTGCTCAACATATTTCCCCCCAACTTCAGATTATCACTCCCCAGATACCCTTCAGATCACATGTATCCATTCTACTTTAACTGGATGAGTAAGGCCATCCTTACATGTATTAGCCAACTTCTTCCTGTAATACTGCCAGAAAACATGTTAAGTTTCTCTCGGTCTTACGTTAAAGTTTTTTGGGTTAGATTCTTGTTGGGAAATATCAAACTTCTATATTTATTTATTTTGACATTCAAAAATGATTTTACTTGCTACAGAGTGAAAGTATAATTTAAGCATCTGCTGCTGAAACACTCATTTTTGATATAAGGCATGTCCATTGGCCCAGTAATAAGTATTCCCCAAAATAAATATATAATGGATACTCTGAACACATTTGTACCACACACTGAAAACTGAAAGGAAGAGACTTACTTTTGGATCACAAATAAATGTATCCCTTCCCCAGAAAACAAGGCTCAGCCAATTTGTCGAAATTACTGGTTTCAAAGTAGGAAATTTTTTTTTTTCAATTAACTGGATTTATAGTATTTGGACTTCATATTACAAAGTGAAAATTGTTCAGTCATATCCAACTCTTTGAGACCCCATGGACTATACAGTCCATGGAATTCTCCAGGCCAGAAACTGGAACAGGTAGCCTTTCCCTTCTCCAGGGGATCTTCCCAACCCAGGGATGGAACCCAGGTCTCCCTCATTGAAGGTGGATTCTTTACCAGGAGGATTTAAACAGCTTTTGTGTGCTTTTGCCATTCTTCAAACAAGAACTATAGGCGCCTGCTTTTATCCTGCTCCCCAAATGCTCCCAAGAAGCCAGAGAAAACTAAACTGTTGCATTTGTCTTCTATGTCATTCAAAAATTACTAAGCCTTAAACCACAATTCGATGAAATTTACATCTGCAGTATTTATAAAGAGCTAAATTTCATGTTCAATGCACACCCCCAAAAAATGTTGTATTTATAAATGCATTATGAAATTATAATACCAGGCAAATCCTGGCAGCTCTTTAACCTCCCTTGCAGGTGGAATTCTTTAAGTTAGCAAAGCTAAGAGGACTTCCTCTTTACCTTGTTAAAGTTAACCAGACCCAAACCCTAGAGTCTACCACTTCCTCTACAGCTCTGTTTTTCATCTTTAAAAATCAGCAAGAGATAAAAGCTCCTTTTTAACACTTAATAAACAGCCAGCACACATTCTCTTGATTTCTCATTTTTAAAAATTGACCTGAAAGCACATGTAGAATAGGAAATTCTGCACACAATTTAAAGAACTCACTTCCACACACTATCCTGGAAAGTCTTTCTGTCTTTCAAGAGACAAATGATTCCGTGTGTGTGTGTGTGTTAGTCGCTCAGTCGTGTCTGACTCTTTGCGACCACATGGACTATAACCTGCCAGACTTCTCTGTCCATGGAATTTTCCAGGCAAGAATACTGGAGTGGATTGCCATTCACTTCTCCAGAAAATGATTCCATAGATGCATCTAAATAAATAAAAGAAATTCCATTTACCTGAAAAAAAATTATCTCTAGCTAATGAGCCAGAAACAATGACTGCTTGAAAAAACTTAGAACTTTTCACTTTTGAAAGTCCTGTTAACTTCTCCACTGAGCTCTGGTCTAAATTCAAAATCTTAAAAGTTTCTTATCTTTCTATTATATATTACAGAGTCAAAAATATCCATAAAATCACTCTTTCCTTTCTATGAAAGTACTAGAATTATATGGGGTCTATATTTGCATTTAAATTCATCCTCTCTGTCTTAGCCTTTTACTATGACTTTAACTTTTATGTTAATTCACAGATTTATGCTTTTTCTTATTATTACTGACTTATATGTTCAGATTTTCTATGACTTCATGTGGCATTTTTTTATTTAATATAAATTAGTACTCCTCATCACAATCAATGTGTTTTCTACATGGCCTTCTCCACCTCTGCTATCAAATCATCAAGTCCACAGGTATTAGCTTGAGAACCAGCCTTAGTCATCCCATAATCTACTCCCCTATTTGCTTTGTACTTAGAGCTCCACTCTTCCTTACATTTTCCCCAATTATACTGTGACTCCTGGTCCTTCTTCCCACTGTATCATTTTGGGTCACCATCAAATGATTTAAAGATATCTTTTTATATACCTCAATCCTGAGTGATAGAAAATTCTCTTTTTTTGGCCCACCTTATCTTTGTTCCTTCATTTCCAAGTTGAAGATATTTTGTTATATGATTTCAGATAATCCTGGTGAGTTGTTCTTATGAAGCAGCTTAGTTTTAGGAAACAGCAAAAAATAAAAATTAAATTTTATTAAGTTGAATAGTTCTCAATACACACATATTGGTTTTTCCACAGCATTGGCCAATTAGTTGAGCTACAATCACATATATTTCATAAATAAAAATTTTTAATAATTTTCCTAAAATAATCTTTCTGAGGAGATTCAGCCCAAAAGGGGTAAATAAAACATCTAGCACTACTTAAGACTTCAGAAAAAAAATTAAAGAAACAGGTTTTTGGCCTCATGGAAGTTACTACTTTATTAAAATCTTATTAATCATTTCCCCAAAATGTGGCTTTCACTATAACACTCTTTGACAATGCCCAATTTAAATCTTAAAACCAAGGTTTATGCCAATCATCATTGCTACTTTGAAAGACATAAACTTATTTAACTTCAATAATGTGGTAATTACAACATATACATAAATATTCAATTTAAAACTATTTTATGATTTTTTTTCATCAATTTAGGATTTAAGACCCAGTAATCCCAGTTTTACTTAATCCTTTTCTTAAGGTTTGACATTCTTTTGGAAAGAGTTTTTATTCTAATCATAAAGCAAACCCTTTACACCACCATTGTCTATTTTCTCGATTTTAAGTCATTCTTTATTCTAAACCATACCCATGAGACACAAAATTGTTTTTGCATTTTACATAAATTCAACACCGAGGTCCAGTTTTCTCTACTTCTATTCTGGCACATTTGGCTATGCTGTCAATTTATTTTATTTGAAGGACTGAGCCATCCATGCCACCACTGCCACCAATGCTATCCTTTAATGAGAGGAAGATTATCATAATTCTGCATTCTCTGCTAGCTTGCTTATCCTAAAAGTCACAGAAATTATTACAAAATTTTAATTGGAAGGGTGACTTTGTTAGTAATATTTGCATTTTGAAAGGTTAATTCAAGTCAAGCCTGGCCACAGGGGGATCAGACTGAAGCTCCTGCAATGGCCAAAACTGGAGACCAAGAAAGTCTGAACTATGGCAGGGCAATGAAGTGATAAAGGAAAGGAGAAGCTGAGGAGACATTTGAGAATAGACACCGGCTGATATTTAGGATCTAAAATTAGTAAGCATGAATTGCTTGTTGACTCTGGGGAGATAATGAGGGAATCAATGAAAACTTTCAGATGCCACGTATGTACTACTTAAAAATAGAGAAAAATTCAGCCCTCCTGCTTGTCTTCTAGGCTGCAATTTCCTCCATTCTTTTCTATTAATCATCACTCTTCCACCTGTTGTCTGCCTTCCAGACACTTGTTAAAAATATTTTGTTTGTTCAATAAACCCTTTTCCAAGCTTCTCATTACATGTTCATTTCATTATCACTACCTAATTCTCATTTTAACATTTATTGAGTTAGCCAAAAATTTGTTTGGGTTTTTCCATATGATCATCTGCAAAACCCAAACAAACTTTCTGACCAGCCCAATGAATGCAAGAAAGGTGTGTTTCAAAAGATGGACTTCATTTGTCATATTGATCTGAGGCACATTATACCACTTAGTGAAGATTAGCTTGTGCCTAATTCAGGACTAAGCCCTACTGAAGTACATCCATTTACTGATGGAAACTTATGTCTATTTCTTGGCAGGTATAGTTACTTTAAACTACTTTCATGTGTATTTTGTTCTCGGATTGGATTTCAGTAAGATAATCATTATGGTTATTTTTGGTCAAATTAAGAATGAACTTGCAGAAGTGGAATATTTCATACACATTTATTTTCTACCATTTATTTTGCTGGGTTTACTTCTCTTACTTTGAGCAAGAACAGCAGCCTTCTCATTTCCATTTTGGTCTAGTGTCAGTGTCCACTTCAGAGCACTTCTCATTTCCTCAGAACAAAGCCTTTCTTAAGCCCAGGGATCGTGGTTAGTGACCACATGGAATGGAAAGGGCGAGCAGCCAAAGGGACAAGAAACAGCTGGAAACCACTGAAGAGAGCTATAGGACATAAAAACATGAGGAATAAAAGTAAGAATATGATTAATCCTTGATATCCAGTGTCACAAAATATTTTGGAAATTTTGAGTTGTCTTTTCCTGGGTAACAGCCTTAAAAATCTATGTCCACTCTCTACCTTAAATCTTTTCTGGAATGAGGAGGTGTCATGTCCACATACAAACTAAATCAAAACAGAATAGCAATCATCAGCAAAGACTAAAATCTTACTGGGTGAAGGACAAATTAAGGTTTCTTTTGACAATAAAATGGCTCTGACTTGACATTGTATTGATTTAGTGTTTTCGTTTTTGATATCCAGTTTGAGAACTCTAGTTCATACCAGTTGGAAACTATAATTCCTTCTCCCAGATCCATGAGTTCAGGGATTCTTGAAGGTCAATTTAACTCCTCACTATTTTATGAAACTGCCTCTCCAATTTCTTGGTATCTCCAACAACAACAGAATCATATTTGCCAAGACACAGTAACTTCCAGTCAGATACCACCAAAGGAAAATAATGGCACTATGAGTATTCACATAGGAAAATATGAATTTTGCCTTGAAATAAATCTATTGCTCCAAGACCATCAGAAACCACATCCTGTTCCTGATGCTTACTAGCCACTACCCTGAGTATCCTGCTAGCATCACAAGACATCCACTGATATACGAGGAAAACAGGTCAGGTTGAAAAGAAAGCAATACTTTTATACTGAACTTTTAGTCCCCACTTCAGTGAGGAAGGAAAGAACACTTCAGAATCCTAATAAAATCTGGACTTGATGTGAGTCTGATATATGAAGAAGGGCACTGCAAGCCAGTGCTCTGTGACAATCTGGAGGGACAGAGTGGGGAGGGTGGTGGGAGGGGGGTTCAGGATGGAGGGGACACAGGCATACCTGTGACCAATTCATACCGAGGTGTGGCAAAAAACCATCACAATACTGTAAAGCAATTATCCTCCAAATAAAACAAATAATTTTTTTTAAAAGAAAGCAACCTAAAAATAAATCCCACATTCTGCAATTAAGACCCATGAAGCCAAATACATAAATACATATTTTTTTTAAAAAATGAACTTGATTCAGCAACTCCAAAAGCAGAGAAAGAACTTGTATGAGCAAGCCAGAGATTTTGCATGGTATTACTATTTCAATCAAAGGGAAGATTGTACCTGCTGAGTTTACTGCCACCTTGCATTCATTACCAAAATGTCTTATAGTCATCCATGAAAAATGGCACATACTTTTCACAACCGAAATAACAGTAGAGAATACAAATCCATAGCATGAGTGGTCTCTATGAGAGAAGTATTTGTATTCTAAGGCTACTGACTAATACCTGTCTGTTAGCCAAGTCATCACCATTTCAACAGGTATAAATTAGTAAGGAGGAGACCTGATCTGTGACTTTCTAAACAACCACGTTAACTAACATTCATCATAAAGATTGCTGAGTCTCTTTCTAACAGAAAAGAAATAGAATTTCTTTATTTCTCTGTTTCAGGATGACTGAACAACGCTTTTTAATATTCAGAATCTACTATGTGTCAGTAGTAGATTCTAAAACTATGGATGTTATTTCATATACATTATGTCATTCACTTCTGTTGGCAATTCTGTAAAGTAGACGGCATTCCCATTTTACAAAAGAGGAAACCTTGGCTCAGACAGGTTTGATAACACCAAATTCCACAGTCAACAAATGGCAGAGCTGGGGTTTGAACACAGAGCGACTTCACTTTCACTTTGCACTTTCATGCATTGGAGAAGGAAACGGCAACCCACTTCAGTGTTCTTGCCTGGAGAATCCCAGGGATGGCGAAGCCTGGTGGGCTGCCGTCTATGAGGTCGCACAGAGTCGGACATGACTGAAGCATCTTAGCAGCAGCAGCAGCAGCAGCAACTAAATATACAACATCAAATTGCTTCCTCTGGGCTATAATACACACAAAGTTACTTATTTTCTAGTTGTTTTTCTGTTTTCACACATAGATCCTTGTAGGTTTCCTAATAGGATTCCTTGTAGTAATCCTAAACTTTCCTTGTAAATTTTACCTAATAATTTCCATAAATGTGTTTCCCTGTTTATTGTCCAACCATCTACCAGACAGCAATCTCTCTGATGGCTGAGCCATGCCTGCCTTTTTCATCTTTGTATACAAAGCACCCAGCACAGAATAGTAGGAACTCAATACTTGTTGAAATTAAAGAATAAATAGATATTCCCCTCGGGCTTCCTGGGTGGGTCTGTGGTAGAGAATTAGACTCCCAATGCAGGAGATGCAGGAGACACAGGTTCACTCCCCAGATCAAGAAGATTCCCTAGAGAAGGCAATGGCAACCTACTCCAGTATTCTTGCCTGGGAAATCCCATGGACAGAGGAACCTGGTGGACTGCAGTCCACTGGATAGCAAACAGTCAGACATGACTCAAGCGACTGAGCATACATGCATGCAGATATTCCCCTCAATGAAACTTCCACTTCAGCACACAAGTCAACTCACACATCCCTAAATGTGTCATGCTCATTTTGCCTCTGCAGTTTGGGTCCTAACTCTCTGCATTCCTGGAAAGAGGTTCCGTCTCATTTCCCATACAACCCCTCCCAAGCCACTAAGACACAGCCCAAGACCTCCCTGATTCCAAGCACCATTCCTGTTCACAGTAAAATGGTGACACTCCTTTATTTTTCAATTCACATAACTTATTTTCTATTGCCTTCACATAATGGTACTTTGTGAACTCATTTTTTAAGTGTGTAATTTGTTCTTATGGGTGTATAGGGGTTTCTTAACCTCTAAGTTAAAGAGACATGAAGTACTGTATAATTCCTTTTCTCCTCCCTAAAACTCTAGCACTTGATTTTATACAAAGTAGGTCTTTAAATATGTGCTGAATAAATAAATGAACACTTAGGAGATGATCTTAATAGAATATTAAAATTTTTAAAACTGAAATATAAGTATTATCTGTGGTTAAATAAGCTATTGACATGAAATCAAGTCAGGGTATATATTACCCAGGATACCAATTATTTAGCTTCAGCCTTTGCTTTTACTTGAACAAAGCAGCCATCCTAGAAACATGTAAGAAGATATAACTGAATGGGAAGCAAGTGGTTTGTTTCCCATGCAGGAGTTTGCACTCTTCCCACAGACCACAAGCTCCTTTCAAAAAGAGAAAATGTTGCCAATGAATTGGAGACATCCTCTATGTTCTCTCTCTTCGTTTCCCTCAATTTTTCTAACACTGGCTCCAAGTAAAGATATATAACAGAAGCAAAAAGAAATTACCAACGGGATTTCCAGACAACTCTAGCTGTTACTGCACAAAGGATACACAAATAAATCATTAGTTCACCATTGTGATCTGTCTGCAGAGAAAATTCAACAGCTCTACCCTGTCTTAATTTAGGCTGCCAATAAACAAAAACTAGATGTGCTACAGCTAAAAAGTTGGAGTTCTAAAGAAGAATTCTGTGTTATTTCAAACTAAATGAAGCTTCAAACGTTTAGTTTGTTGACTATCTCTTCATACAACTGTCTATGGCTGAATTTTCTGTAAAGTAATAAACAGCCACTGGATTACTGCTATAGTATGAAACATCTCGCTCAGCAGGCTAACCCTCAAGTTAAATTCCGGTTTGACACAATTTAGAAAGATCAGGTACTCAGGCTCTTGTTGCAGCAGCTGAAATCCTTCCACAGTCCCAGCAGCTAGAGAAGACCTGGTCCTTCAGCACCCAGCTCCTTCCATGCAGCTGACATCCACTAAGAAAACAGAATATGGGGCCTTGAGACCCACAGACAAAATAAAATTTAAAAAATAATAATATACTCATGGTTCTAACTGTCCACACATTCTCAGTTAGGCTGCACCTATGTTTTATTAATCAGCATGTGGTCTCCATTTTAACAACAATGCACATTTGTTTAAGAGCATGCTGACTGTTAACTTCACTTCTCACTGTGTTTAAATATGCCATGGCCTGTGACTCCTTTTTCAGGGTCAACTGTCTGGCATTTGCCTGCTCTGTTATGGTCGATATAATCTTATAGATTATCCAAGCTGCAAAGCCAGAATCTTTGATGTCAAAAAGGCCTCTGTATATGTGACAGCCACATAATGCATACCTGGATGTATTAAACAAGAAAATAGGCATCAAGTAGAAAGAAGGACAAACAACTCATCAGCATGGGACAGCCATTCCCTTCTGTTTCTGGACTGACTGACAGCAGTGTTAAGCTTTGCTCCCTTTTCAAAATATAGAACCAAGCTGACCACCTTTAACTGTTGTTCATTTGGAGACTTCTTTCCTCACACTAAAGGATTATATTACACTTTGGAATTTCACAGCAGAATTTGATACCACTTGGTATTTATTGAAACATTTATGTTCATAGCATTTATTATTTCAACGTCCATGATTTACAGTTCTCTCACCTCCACACTCTTAGCTATAGCCCCTTTAAGGGGACATAAAAAGTTAAAAAGAAATTCAATGATCCTACCCCTAAGAGCATCTTTTCATACTCAGCTATTAAGGGTTTTATGTTGTAAAAGAACATTGCAATGTGATTTCCCTAAATAACACGGCTCTAGAAATGACACGAACATTTTTGCTCTTTAAAAAAAATAGGTAGTTTCCTGAAGTTCAAGAATCATTTTGTAAATCTTAGAAACTCTTTTCAAACCATCTTTTTCTTTCACTGTCTCACTCACCTTCACCTTTACTACCATTAGGTGTAAAGGCAAATGCAGTCAAGTTAAGGTACATGCTAGTCAGAGAGTACTAGCTTCAAATCCGAAGCGGTGACTACAGATTCCGGCTCCATAACTTACTAGCCATGGTAGTTAACCCATTAAAACCTTTTATGATTTAGCTTCCTCAGATATTAAATGGAACAAATAATTCCAACTCATGGGGTCAATCTGAAGATGAAATTAAGAGGATGGAATAGTAACCACACAAATGTGTTACCTAAATAATGGACCAAAGATTCAAAAAGACCAAAGTTTGAGACAATTAGTTTCTTGTGAGTACCAGATGAATCAGGACAAGAGCAACAGGATTAAAAAAAAATGCTGAGGGAGGAAAAAATTTGAGAACACTAACCACAACAACAATCAACATTTATATTTAGAGATATTCTTATTTTGCACGATAGTAAAAAAAAAAATATGCTTTCCAGTCCTCCCTCACACCAAGGCACAAGAGCTATACTGCAGTCACAAGAATGCCACACTATGTGGCCATCCCTTAAGCTTCATGGCATCAGAAGAAGCAGTTTAGACCAGACGTCCAGTCAATGATTAGCCAAGAACCTCTTTTGGAATTTAATTCCAAATAATAAAGGATACATTACAGTTCATTAGCCAACATTGCTCGCCCCTCCCAAATGCTCTCAGTCCCCAGATCCCATTCTCTCTCAGTGATACACTTCCTCAACTTAAGCATTTGAATAAGCATTACATCCCAGCAGAACTAATTCGGAAGAATCTGAACATAAGTCCTACTTATGCTTTTCTGCCTCACCAAGTCAATTCATCAAGAAGTCAAACTTTATTTAGCAAAGGGCTGCATCTGGGTTCCTCCAATTAAATCTTATTTATATTGCAATCCCAAAGAAAGGTAATGCTAAAGAATGCTCAAGCTACTGCACAATTGCACTCATCTGACACACTAGTAGAGTAATGCTCAAAATTCTCCAAGCCAGGCTTCAGCAATACATGAACTGTGAACTTTCAGATGTCCCCACTGCTTTTAGAAAAGGCAAAGGAACCAGAGATCAAATTGCCAACATCTGCTGGATCAAGAAAAAGCAAGAGAGTTCCAGAAAAACATCTATTTCTGCTTTATTGACTATGCCAAAGCCTGTGACTGTGTGGATCACAATAAACTGTGGAAAATTCTGAAAGAGATGGTAATATCAGACCACCTGACCTGCCTCTTGAGAAACCTGTTTACAGGTCAGGAAGCAACAGTTAGAACTGGATATGGAACAACAGACTGGTTCCAAATAGGAAAAGGAGAATGTCAAGGCTGGATAGTCACCCTGCTTATTTAACTTATATGCAGAGTACATCATGACAAATGCTGGGCTGGAAGAAGCACAAGCTGGAATCAAGATTGCCCGGAGAAATATCAATAACCTCAGATATGCAGATGACACCACCTTTATGGCAGAAAGTGAAGAACTAAAGAGCTTCTCGATGAAAGTGAAAGAAGAGAGTGTAAAAGTTGGCTTAAAGCTCAAAATTCAGAAAACTGAGATCATGGCCTCTGGTCCCATCACTTCATGGGAAATAGATGGGGAAACAGTGGCTGACTTTATTTTTCTGAGCTCCAAAATCATTGTGGATGGTGATTGCAGCCATGACATTAAAAAAGATGCTTGTTCCTTGGAAGGAAAGTTATAACCAACCTAGACAGCATATTCAAATGCAGAGACATTACTTTGCCAACAAAGGTCCATCTAGTCAAGGCTATGGTTTTTCCAGTGGTCATGTATGGATGTGAGAGTTGGACTATAAAGAAAGCTGAGCGCTGAAGAATTGATGCTTTTGAACTGTGGTATTGGGGAAGACTCTTGAGAGTCCCTTGGACTGCAAGGAGATCCAACCACTCCATCCTAAAGGAGATCAGTCCTGGGTGTTCACTGGAGGGACTGATGTTGAAGCTGAAACTCCAATACTTTGGCCACCTGATGCAGAGAGCTGACTCCTTTGAAAAGACCCTGATACTGGGAAAGATTGAGGGCAGGAGGAGAAGGGGACAACAGAGGATGAGATGGTTGGATGGCATCACCAACACAATGGACATGGGTTTGGGTGGACTCCGGGAGTTGTTGATGGACAGGGAGGCCTGGCATGCTGCAGTTCATGGGGTCACAAAGAGTGGGACACGACTGAGCGACTGAACTGAACTGAACTGATATTTCATAATTTAATTAGTGCTTTCAAGGTAAGTTCTTCTGTCTTGTACAATGAACAGATCACCCTCTCTCAAAAGATGCAGAGGATGATGGCATTTGTGTTCTCAGGGCCTGTATAGCGAATGGGGGCACATTTCACAGAATAATTAGCAGTTATGGTGGAAGCCTTATTTCCAATCATGACCTGCTTCTCACCATACACAAAATGGACAGGTCTCATGAAAATGCATAGCTTCAGCTATTATACCTAAAATCATACATCTAGTTTCCACCTATCTCCTGGAACCTGGGGTTTCCAATTAGATATTCCCACTCAGATGCTCCATAGTATTTCAAATTCAATGTGTTTAAAACCAGCTTATTGTTTTCCACCCATCATTTCTTGACCCTCAAACTTATTTCTTGTCCTAAATACTCTAGTTTGGATTAAAAACCTCAAATCCAGAATCATAAAATATTACATTGTCATGATAATAAAAAATATAATTGGCCTTTGTCCACTGTTTCTGACACAGACGCTTCTGGAAGCTCCTAAAACCCTTGGAGCTTCCAACATAATTAGGGTAACAAAAAGTATCTTTGGTTATGTTAACAAAGTTATTTTTGAACCCTACCTAAGGGGATTCCCTGGTGGCTCAGACGGTAAAGCATCTACCTGCAAAGCGGTAGACCTGGGTTTAATCCCTGGGTTGGGAAGATCCCCTAGAGAAGGAAATGGCAACCCACTCCAGTACTCTTGCCTAGAAAATTCTGTGGATGGAGGAGTCTGGTGGGCTACAGTCCATGTGGTCGCAAACAGTCAGACACGACTGAGCGACTTCACTTTCACTTTAAGGATTGCTGTGGTTGTCTGAAGAACCAACTTTGTGATCAGAGGGTTGGAAATCTCAGACCCACTCCTCTGACTTTCAGGAAGGGGTGAGGAGTTAGAGGTCAACTTTATCACCAATGGACAGTGGTTCAATCATCATACCTATGTAATAAAGCCTCCATAGAAACCCAAAAGATGTATTCCAGACAGTTCGTGGGTTGGTGAATATGTAGAGATCTGCGGAGAGTGGTGCACTTAAAGAAGGCATGGAAGCTATGAGCCATTTTCCCACATATCTTGCCACAAGCATTGCCTTTATCTGGCTGTTCCTGAACTATATCCTTTTATAATAAACAGGTAACCTGTAACTAAGATGTTTCTCTGAGTTTTGAGAGCTGCCCTTCAATTCAGTTCAGTCGCTCAGTCGTGTCCAACTCTTTGCGATCCCATGGACCTCCCTTTCCATCATCAACTCCCAGAGTTTACCCAAACTCATGTCCATTGAGTCAGTGATGCCATCCAACAATCTCACCCTCTGTCATCCCCTTCTCCTCCCGCCTTCAATCTTTCACAGCATTCAGGTCTTTTCAAATGAGTCTGTTCTTCACATCAGGTGGCCAAAGTATTGGAGTTTCAGCTTCAGCATCAGTCCTTCCAATGAAGATTCAGGACCAAATTACTTTAGGATGGACTGGCTAGATCTCCTTGAAGTCCAAGGGACTCTCAAGAGTCTTCTCCAACACCACAGTTCAAAAGCATCAGTTCTTCAGTGCTCAGCTTTCTTTATAGTCCAACTCTCACATCCACACATAACTACTGGAAAAAACCACAGCCTTGATGAGATGGAACTTTGTCAGCAAAGTAATGTCTCTGCTTTTAATAAGCTGTCGAGGTTGTTCATAACTTTTCTTCCAGGAGCAAGCATCTTTTTCTTTCATGGCTGTAGTCATCATTCACCATCTGCAGTAATTTTGGAGTCAAAAAAATAAAGTCTGCCACTGTTACCATTGTTTAACCATCTATTCGCCATGAAGTGATAGGACTGGATGCCATGATCTTAGTTTTCTGAATGTTGAGTTTTAAGCCAACTTTTTCACTCTCCTCTTTTACTTTTATCAAGAGGCTCTTTAGTTCTTCTTCACTTTCTGCCATAACAGTGGTGTCATTGGCATATCGGAGGCTTTTGATATTTCTCCTGGCATTCTTGATTCCAGCTTGTGCTTCTTCCAGTCCAGCATTTCTCATTATGTACTCTGCATATAAGTTAAATAAACAGGGTAAAAATATAAAGCCTGACATACTCCCTTTCCAATTTGGAACCAGTCTGTTGTTCCATGTCCAGTTCTAACTGTTGCTTCCTGACCTGCATACAGGTTATCAAGAGGCAGGTCAGTTGGTCTGGTATTCCCACCTCTTGAAGAATTTTTCACAGTTTGTTGTGATCCACAGTTAAAGGCTTTGGCATAATCAATAAAGCAGAAATAGATGTTTTTCTTGAACTCTTGCTTTTTTGATGATCCAACGGATGTTGGCAATTTAACCTCTGCTTCCTCTGCCTTTTCTAAATCCAGCTTCAACATCTGGAAGTTCTCAGTTCACATACTATTGAAGCTTAGCTTGCAGAATTTTGAGCATTACTTTTCTAGTGTGTGAGATGAGTGCAATTGTGCATTAGTTTGAACATTCTTTGGCATTGTCTTTGGATTGGAATGAAAACTGACCCTTTCCAGTCCTGTGGCCACTGCTGAGTTTTCCAAATTTGCTGGCATGTTGCGTGTAGCACTTTCACAGCATCATCTTTTAGGATTTGAAATAGCTCAATTGGAATTCCCTCAACTCCACTAGCTTTGTTCGTAGTGATGCTTCTTAGGGTCCACTTGACTTCACATTCCAGGATGTCTGGCTCTAGGTAAGTGATCACACCACCATGTTTATCTGGGTCATGAAGATCTTTTTTGCATAGTTCTTCTGTGTATTCTTGTCACCTCTTACTAATATCTTCTGCTTCTGTTAATTCCATACCATTTCTGTTCTTTATTTTGCCCATCTTTGCACAAAATGTTCCCTTAGTATCTCTAATTTTCTTGAAGAGATCTCTAGTCTTTCCCTCTCTATTGTTTTCCTCTATTTCTTTGCACTGATCGCTGAGGAAGGCTTTCTTATCTCTCGTTGTTATTCTTTGGAACTCTGCATTCAAATGGTTTTATTTTTCCTTTTCTCCTTTGCCTTTCGCTTCTCTTCTTTTCACAGCTATTTGTAAGGCCTCCTCAGACAACTGCTTTGCCTTTTTGTATTTCTTTTTCTTGGGGATGGTCCTGATCACTGCCTACTATACAATGTCATGAACCTCTGTCCATAGTTCTTCAGGCACTCTGTCTAATTCACTTCCACTGTATAACTGTAAGGGATTTACGTCATAGTTGAATGGTCTAGTGGTTTTCCCTACTTTCTTCAATTTAAGTCTGAATTTGGCAATACTGAGTTCATGATCTGAGCCACAGTCAGCTCCCGGTCTTGTTTTTGCTGACCGTGTAGAGCTTCTCCATCTTTGGCTGCAAAGAATATAATCAATCTGATTTCGGTATTGATCACCTGGTGATGTCCATGTGTAGACTCTTCTCTTGTGTTGTTGGAAGAGGGTATTTGCTATGACCAGTGTGTTCTCTTGGCAGAACTTTATTAGCCTTTGCCCTGCTTTGTTTTGTACTCCAAGGCCAAGTTTGCCTGTTATCTCAGGTATTTCTTGACTTCCTACTTTTGCATTCCAGTCCCCTATAATGAAAAGGACATCTCTTTTGGGTGTTAGTTCTAGAAAGTCTTGTAGGTCTTCACAGAACCGTTCAACTTCAGCTTCTTCAGCGTTACTGGTTGGGGCATAGACTTGGATTACTGTGATATTGAATGGTTTGCCTTGGAAACGAACAGAGATCATTCTGTCGTTTTTGAGATTGCATCCAAGTACTGCATTTCGGACCCTTTTGTTGACCATGGTGGCCACTCCATTTCTTCTGAGGGATTCCTGCCCACAGTAGTAGATATAATGGTCATCTGAGTTAAATTCGCCCATTCCAGTCCATTTCAGTTCACTGATTCCTAGAATGTCGACGTTCACTCTTGCCATCTCCTGTTTGACCGCTTCCACAGGAGATGGCAAGAGTGAACGTCGACATTCTAGGAATCGGCAAACTGAAATGGACTGGAATGGGTGAATTTAACTCAGATGACCATTATATCTACTACTGCGGGCAGGAATCCCTCAGAAGAAATGGAGTGGCCACCATGGTCAACAAAAGGGTCCGAAATGCAGTACTTGGATGCAATCTCAAAAACGACAGAATGATCTCTGTTCGTTTCCAAGGCAAACCATTCAATATCACAGTAATCCAAGTCTATGCCTCAACCAGTAACGCTGAAGAAGCTGAAGTTGAACGGTTCTGTGAAGACCTACAAGACTTTCTAGAACTAACACCCAAAAGAGATGTCCTTTTCATTATAGGGGACTGGAATGCAAAAGTAGGAAGTCAAGAAACACCTGGAGTATCAGGAAAATTTGGCCTTGGAATACGGAATGAAGCAGGGCAAAAGGCTAATAGAGTTTTGCCAAGAAAATGCAGTGGTCATAACAAACACCCTATTCCAACAACACAAGAGAAGACTCTATACATGGACATCACCAGATGGTCAACACCAAAATCAGACTGATTATATTCTTTGCAGCCAAAGACGGAGAAGCTCTACACGGTCAACAAAAACAAGACTGGGAGCTGACTGTGGCTCAGACCATGAACTCCTTATTGCAAATTCAGACTCAAATTGAAGAAAGTAGGGAAAACCACTAGACCATTCAGGTATGACCTAAATCAGATCCCTTATGATTATACAGTGGAAGTAAGAAATAGATTTAAGGGCCTAGATCTGATAGATAGAGTGCCTGATGAACTATGAAATGAGGTTCGTGACATTGTACAGGAGACAGGGATAAAGACCATTCCCATAGAAAAGAAATGCAAAACAGCAAAATGGCTGTCTGGGGAGGCCTTACAAATAGCTGTGAAAAGAAGAGAAGTGAAAACCAAAGGAGAAAAGGAAAGATATAAACATCTAAATGCAGAGTTCCAAAGAATAGCAAGAAGAGATAAGAAAGCGTTCTTCAGCGATCAGTGCAAAGAAATAGAGGAAAACAACAGAATGGGAAAGACTAGGGATCTCTTCAAGAAAATCAGAGATACCAAAGAAACATTTCATGCAAAGATGAGCTCGATAAAGGACAGAAATGGTATGGACCTAACAGAAGCAGAAGATATTAAGAAGAGATGGCAACAATACACAGAAGAACTCGACAAAAAAGATCTTCACGACCCAGATAATCACGATGGTGTGATCACTGACCTAGAGCCAGACATTCTGGAATGTGAAGTCAAGTGGGCCTTAGAAAGCATCACTATGAACAAAGCTAGTGGAGGTGATGGAATTCCAGTTGAGCTATTCCAAATCCTGAAAGATGATGCTGTGAAAGTGCTGCACTCAATATGCCAGCAAATTTGGAAAACTCAGCAGTGGCCACAGGACTGGAAAAGGTCAGTTTTCATTCCAACCCCAAAGAAAGGCAATGCCAAAGAATGCTCAAACTACCACACAATTGCACTCATCTCACACTCTAATAAAGAAATGCTCAAAATTCTCCAAGCCAGGCTTCAGCAATATGTGAACCGTGAACTTCCTGATGTTCAAGCTGGTTTTAGAAAAGGCAGAAGAACCAGAGATCAAATTGCCAACATCCGCTGGATCATGGAAAAAGCAAGAGAGTTCCAGAAAAACATCTATTTCTGCTTTATTGACTATGCCAAAGCCTTTGACTGTGCGGATCACAATAAATTATGGAAAATTCTGAAAGAGATGGGAATACCAGACCACCTGACCTGCCCCTTGAGAAATTTGTATGCAGGTCAGGAAGCAACAGTTAGAACTGGACATGGAACAACAGACTGGTTCCAAATAGGAAAAGGAGTTTGTCAAGGCTGTATATTGTCACCCTGTTTATTTAACTTATATGCAGAGTACATCATGAGAAAAGCTGGACTGGAAGAAACACAAGCTGGAATCAAGATTGCCGGGAGAAATATCACTAACCTCAGATATGCAGATGACACCACCTTATTGCAGAAAGTGAAGAGGAACTAAAAAGCCTCTTGATGAAAGTGAAAGTGGAGAGTGAAAATGTTGGCTTAAAGCTCAACATTCAGAAAACGTAGATCATGGCATCCGGTCCCACCACTTTTGGGAAATAGATGGGGAAACTGTGGAAACAGTGTCAGACTTTATTTTTTAGGGCTCCAAAATCACTACAGATGGTGACTGCAGCCATGAAATTAAAAGACGCTTACTCCTTGGAAGGAAAGTTATGACCAACCTAGATAGCATATTCAAAAGCACAGACATTACTTTGCCAACAAAGGTCCGTCTAGTCAAGGCTATGGTTTTTCCTGTGGTCATGTATGGATGTGAGAGTTGGACTTTGAAGAAGGCTGAGCGCCGAAGAATTGATGCTTTTGAAGTGTGGTGTTGGAGAAGACTCTTGAGAGTCCCTTGGACTGCAAGGAGATCCAACCAGTCCATTCTGAAGGAGCTCAACCCTGGGATTTCTTTGGAAGGAATGATGCTAAAGCTGAATCTCCAGTACTTTGGCCACCTCATGCGAAGAGTTGACTCATTGGAAAAGACTCTGCTGCTGGGAGGGATTGGGGGCAGGAGGAAAAGGGGATGACAGAGGATGAGATGGCTGGATGGCATCACTGACTTGATGGAAGTGAGTCTTAGTGAACTCCGGGAGTTGGTGATGGACAGGGAGGCCTGGCGTGCTGCGATTCATCGGGTCGCAAAGAGTCGGACACGACTGAGTGACTGATCTGATCTGATCTGATGAAATATTTCTCTTTACAGCATCGGACTTTACTTCCATCACCAGTCACATCCACAGCTCTGTGTTGTTTCTGCTTTCGTTCTGTCTCTTCATTCTTTCTGGAGTTATTTCTCTACTGCTCTCCAGTAGCATATTGGGCAACTACTGACCTAGGGACTTCGTCTTTATCTTTTTGCCTTTTCATACTGTTCATGGGGTTCTGTAGCCAATCAATAAAACCCAAGGAGATGGTTATGGAAACTGCCAATCTATAGTCCTTCAGAAGCAAGGGTGACAACTGGACTTGTGATTGGTGCCTGAAGTGTGTATGGAGCAGGGCGGGGGGTGGAGTTGGAGGAGTAGTTCAATAGAACTGAAACCTTAAACTATGTATATGCTTATATCTTTTGAAACCTGGAAAGATAAAACATGAAATGTTTAAATGGTTACCTACAGGGAATGGGAATGAACAAGGTAGAGAAACAAGGGACAGAAGCCACAGTTCTTTGAAAATAGCTTATTCTGTACACATGCCTTTGGAAATATGCAATTATTTTATATATTTCTAAAATAAATTTAGGCTTCCCAGGTGGATAAGTGATAATGAATCCACCTGCCAATGCAGGAGACACACGTTTGATCCCTGGGTCAAGAAGATTCCCTGGAGTAGGAAATAGCAACCTGCTCCAGTATTCTTGCCTAGAAAATTCAAAGTACAGAGGAGCCTGGCAGGCTACAATCCATGGGGTCACAAAAATAGTCAGACATGACTTAGCGACTAAACAACAGCAAAAATAAATTCTGCCAAAGCAATTCCTAAAAATTTCAAATAAAATGACCTAAATATATATACATGTAATGGTATAACCACACAGAGAGTACTTATTACAAGAGACTCTTGAGCTATAGTGTTTAATTTAGAGTAATTTAAAATATACTAATCATACATCTTAAGTCATTTTCAGTAGTCATACTGTAGGTTGGCATCATTATTCTGAGATTGTTGTATATATTCTGTGAAATAATGCAGATGAGTACTTATTTTGCTGTCGGTAAGAACCAATTTTCAGTAAGGTTGAAAGTGATAAAGACGTAAAACAGGTAATTAAAAACTCATTAGTCCTGGATGTAAGTAATATTAAGAATTTATGGTCTGTTTTATCTTTTAAATATAAATATATTTATGTATATTATTTGCCTCTATGATTTCTTAACATCTGCTACTGCTAAGTCACTTCAGTCGTGTCTGACTCTGTGCGACCCCATAGACGGCAGCCCACCAGGCTCCCCCATCCCTGGGATTCTCCAGGCAAGAACACTGGAGTGGGTTGCCATTTCCTTCTCCAATGCATGAAAGTGAAAAGTGAAAGTGAAGTCGCTCAGCCATGTCCGACCCTCAGCGACCCCATGTACTGCAGCCTACCAGGCTCCTCTGTCCATGGGATTTTCCAGGCAAGAGTACTGGAGTGGGGTGCCATTGATCCCCATAAAAAGAATCAGGAATCTTTGAAAAAGATGACTGAATCGAGGTCAGGGACAGGAAATGTACAAGATGAGCCTCAACACCTTGTCATTCCAGAAACAAAGAAGTTATCAAAGACTATTGGTTAGGGGAGGGTCATGTCAAAAGTCTGAGTAACCAACCAACATAAACTCCAACTATATAAACTTAAGACAATATCTTGAAATGGATAAAAAGTACTTTAACTCACTGTTCAAAATAATGCTGCCATGAATCTTCCCTCCTCTAAAAAAGTAAAAAAAAAAAAGTCATCTTCACAAGATTTTAGGAGAAATTACTATTGAGAAAACCACTATGTAAATGGAAAGGATCAAACTATTTTTGGTACCCCTTTTTTTATGGCTTCCATCTTAAGGAAATGATAGTCAACAAAGAAAAGTTCTTTATAGAAGTTCTGCAGCTAACAATGAAAACAGGAAATGATAGAATTACCATTTTGTAACGCAAAATGAAGTAACAAACCTAGACAATGATCAACAATTAATAACTCACAGAAAGAAACATCAAGATACTATAACACCATGTAAGAAGTAATCCTACCAATACAAAATAAAATCACTCAAACTTGGATTTGATCACTTCTCTAGATCCATCCAGTTTGTGGGTCACCTGCTTGGCTGCTCTATAGTAGGGCTAATCATGACCTCCTCCAAGAAGACTTATGCCACATGCCACCCCTCCTAGGACTACTCCTACCAGAAGGGCAAGCCACTGCTGACCCATGCTTCCAAAGGAGACACTCAAAGACACGTCTGGCTGAGTCTATTGTGGGGGGGACTGTTCGTTTCACTGGGTCCTGGTGCACACAAGGTTTGTTTGTGCCCTTGGAGCAGCTCTGGTGGGTATGAGGTCTGATTCTAAATGTGACTGCACCCTTTCTACTGTCTTGTTGTGGCTTTTCCTTTGCCCGTGGACATGGACTATCTTATCTTCATGGATTCCAACATCACTTGTTCATGATTGTTCAGCAGCTAGTTGAGATTTTGGTGTTCTCAGTAAAGAAGATGAGCAAACATCCTTCTACTCCACCATCTTGAAGGTGATGGAATTCCAGCTGAGCTATTTCAAATCCTAAAAGATGATGCTATCAAAGTGCTGTACTCAATATGCCAACAAATTTGGAAAACTCAACAATGGCCACCGGACTGGAAAAGGTCAGTTTTCATTCCAATCCCAAAAAAGGGCAATGCCAAAGAATGTTCAAATGACCACATAATTGCATTAATTTCACATGCTAGCAAGGACATGCTCAAAATCCTTCAAACTAGGCTTCAACAGTATATGAATTGAGAACTTCCAGATGTATAAGCTGGATTTAGAAAAGGTAGAGGAACCAGAGATCAAATTGCCAATATCTGTTGGATCACAGAAAAAGCAAGAGAATTCCAGAAAAACATCTATTTCTGCTGCATTGACTATGCTAATGCTTTTGACTGTGTGGATCACAATAAACTGTAGAAAATTCTTAAAGGGATGGGAATACCAGACCACCTGACCTGCCTCCTAAGAAAACTGTATGTAAGTCAAGAAGCAATAGTTAGAACCAGACATGGTACAATAGACTTGATCAAAATTGGGAAAGGATATGTCAAAGCTGTATATTATCACCCTGCTTATTTAACATACATACAGAGTACATCATGTGACATGCCAGGCTGCATGAATCACAAGCTGGAATCAAGATTGCCAGGAGAAATATCAATAACTTCAGATATGCAGATGACACCAAACTAATGGCAGAAAGTGAAGAGGAACTAAAAAGTCTCTTGATGAAGGTGGAAGAGGAGAGCAAAAAGCCTGGCTTAAAACTCAACATTCAAAACACTAAGATCATGGCATCCAGTCCCATCACTTCATGGCAAAGAGATGGGGAAAAAATGGAAAGAGTGACAGACTTTATTTTGGGGGGCTCCAAAATCACTGTAGATGGTGACTCAGCCAAGAAATTAAAAGATCCTTGCTCCTTGGAGGCTCAGACAGTAGAATCTGCCTGTAGTGCAGCAGACCCTGGTTCAAACCCTCAGTTGGGAAGATCCCCTGGAAAAGGGAATGGCAACCCATTCCAGCATTCTTGCCTGGATATTTCTATGCATAGATGACCCTGGTGGGCTACAGTCCATAGAACTGCAAACAGTCAGACAAGACTGAGCAACTAAACAACAACAACTAGATCCATCAATTTACTGGAAATACAAAGGAGACAGAATATGTTAAACAGCCCCAGGGCAATCAAAAGAAAAGAAATGTGGAGGAAACCTTATAAACTAAGACACAAGAAACATGATTAAGTAATCACAATGTATAACCTTATGTAAACCCCCATTCAAATAAACGTTTAAAAACTTAAGAAAATTGAGAAAATTTGGCACTTGATGGAATTAAAGATTTGGGGGAGGTTAATGTTTAGATGTAGTAATTGAGATTTCTATGTAAAAATCTGTATCTTTTGAGATATATAATGAAATATTTGCAGATAAAGGATATAACATCTGGGATTTGATTCAACATAGCTCTGGGGTAGAAGGACAGGGAGGTTGGTGGGTGTGGGCATAGATCTGACAGAACTAACAGTGTCCTGATGACTGTGAAAACTGGGAGATGTATACATCAGTTCATTTTTTTATTATTACTTTTTCTTTCACATATGTTTCTAAATGTCTATAATAAAATTTTATAAAATGTAATGAGTAATCGTCAAATGCAATCCAACAGACTAAATTCTAGATGTGAAAACACACAATTATTTAGTTAGATTAGGGCAGGTCTTAACTCCTAACCTAGTGCTCTTTCCACTAGATCACACTGCAGCAGCCACTCATTTCCACCTTTAAAATCCTTGTTATGAAGCGGGACAGAAGTCCATGTAAATTTAATACTCTAAAGGAGAAGAATAATAACAGTACTTCTGTTTCACAAAATACCCAGCATAGTGCCAAAGAAAAAAATTATACATTTCCAAGAAATATTTTACTTGTTCAGAAAGATGTAAATCAATTCACCAAACAAATTTCAGACTGTAAATTCCAACACTTGAAAAAAAAATTATATTAGACCACATGAAGAAACACAAACTCCACTCTTAAATAAACCTCATAGACAGAACCTGGGTGAAGATTTGATTGCAGCCATATTCAGAAACATTAAAGAATTTTCCACCCCCACCACACCATGCTCCATGAATCCAAAGGCAATGCGCTGCCATTCTTTAATTATAGAAATAAATCCAGTTACTGAAGACAATGCTTAGAAGTATAAAATGTGCTGCTGGCAATAAACGAGTTCCCTAAGCTCAAGGGGTGACACTTGAGAGAAAGCACTTGGTGAGTTACACGTGTAGATCTAGGCTCTGCTGTCCAGGAGATGCCCTTTATAGTTTCCACACTGAGCTTTCGCCCAGAGTCTAGAATATGTAGTCCCATCCCAGACCCTCAAGCATCCACTGCAGCTTAGAGGAAACTGAGTTCTAAAATCACAAAACATTTCAGATTTAATAGTTATTGTGTTCTGCTATATATCTAGTAGACTAGAAGAGTCACAAAAGAAATATGGTTGGTCCAGCAGTCTCTCTCCAAGCCTATAGATTCACACTTCAGGTACAAGTTCTTTTACACTGTAAATTCATTGATAATAATAATATCCAACACATATCCTCCAAGACAGTAACTCTTTGCAAATACTAAGAAATGTAATTGTCTTTAAGAAAGCTACAGTTAGAAATTTTGTGTAAATTTGCAGCTACACTAAAAACAAATGCAGATCTTACTAATTTGGATTATAATAGATTCAGAGTTTAGGATTTTATTGCAGATTAATCAGATCACTCAACTGGCTCAACTTCCTGTTACTTCTCCCACTTTTTCATTTTTTATTTAAAATATTTCCAATTTTATTTAAAATATCGTGTCTACTGGTAAAGTAGAAGGCATGAGACAGGAATTTTTTTTTCACATTTTGTACTTTACTATGATACAAAGCTCTTTGTGACACTCTGGGTTACTTTTTTTTTTTTTTTTTTAATTTTATTTTATTTTTAAACCTGAAACACTGTATTAGTTTTGCCAAACATCAAAACGAATCCGCCACAGGTAGACATACACTCCCCATCCTGAACCCTCCTCCCTCCTCCCTCCCCACACCATCCCTCTGGGTCGTCCCAGTGCACCAGCCCCAAGCATCCAGTATCGTGCATCGAACCTGGACTGGCAACTCGTTTCATACATGATATTACACATGTTTCAATGCCATTCTCCCAAATCTTCCCACCCTCTCCCTCTCCAACAGAGTCCATAAGACTGTTCTATACATCAGTGTCTCTTTTGCTGTCTCGTACACAGGGTTATTGTTACCATCTTTCTAAATTCCATATATATGCGTTAGTATACTGTATTGGTGTTTTTCTTTCTGGCTTACTTCACTCTGTATAATAGGCTCCAGTTTCATCCACCTCATTAGAACTGATTCAAATGTGTTCTTTTTAATGGCTGAGTAGTACTCCATTGTGTATATGTACCACTGCTTTCTTATCCATTCATCTGCTGATGGACATCTAGGTTGCTTCCATGTCCTGGCTATTATAAACAGTGCTGCGATGAACATTGGGGTACACGTGTCTCTTTCCCTTCTGGTTTCCTCAGTGTGTATGCCCAGCAGTGGGATTGCTGGATCATAAGGCAGTTCTATTTCCAGTTTTTTAAGGAATCTCCACACTGTTCTCCATAGTGGCTGTACTAGTTTGCATTCCCACCAACAGTGCAAGAGGGTTCCCTTTTCTCCACACCCTCTCCAGCATTTATTGCTTGTAGACTTTTGGATCGCAGCCATTCTGACTGGTGTGAAATGGTACCTCATAGTGGTTTTGATTTGCATTTCTCTGATAATGAGTGATGTTGAGCATCTTTTCATGTGTTTGTGAGCCATCTGTATGTCTTCTTTGGAGAAATGTCTATTTAGTTCTTTGGCCCATTTTTTGATTGGGTCATTTATTTTTCTGGAGTTGAGCTGTAGGAGTTGCTTGTATATTCTCGAGATTAGTTGTTTGTCAGTTGCTTCATTTGCTATTATCTTCTCCCATTCTGAAGGCTGTCTTTTCACCTTGCTAATAGTTTCCTTTGATGTGCAGAAGCTTTTAAGGCTAATTAGGTCCCATTTGTTTATTTTTGCTTTTATTTCCAATATTCTGGGAGGTGGGTCATAGAGGATCCTGCTGTGATGTATGTCAGAGAGTGTTTTGCCTATGTTCTCCTCTAGGAGTTTTATAGTTTCTGGTCTTACGTTTAGA
Source organism: Bubalus kerabau (assembly GCF_029407905.1). Classification (NCBI taxonomy): domain Eukaryota; kingdom Metazoa; phylum Chordata; class Mammalia; order Artiodactyla; family Bovidae; genus Bubalus; species Bubalus kerabau. The sequence goes on along the minus strand of NC_073639.1, from coordinate 34,422,047 downwards.
TCTTTAATCCCTTTTGAGTTTATTTTTGTGTATGGTGTTAGAAAGTGTTCTAGTTTCATTCTTTTACAAGTGGTTGACCAGTTTTCCAAGTACCACTTGTTAAAGAGATTGTGTTTAATCCATTGTATATTCTTGCCTCCTCTGTCAAAGATAAGGTGTGCATATGTGCGTGGATTTATCTCTGGGCTTTCTATTTTGTTCCATTGATCTATATTTCTGTCTTTGTGCCAGTACCATACTGTCTTGATAACTGTGGCTTTGTAGTAGAGCCTGAAGTCAGGTAGGTTGATTCCTCCAGTTCCATTCTTCTTTCTCAAGATAACTTTGGCTATTCGAGGTTTTTTGTATTTCCATACAAATTGTGAAATTATTTGTTCTAGCTCTGTGAAGAATACCATTGGTAGCTTGATAGGGATTGCATTGAATCTATAAATTGCTTTGGGTAGTATACTCATTTTCACTATATTGATTCTTCCAATCCATGAACATGGTATATTTCTCCATCTATTAGTGTCCTCTTTGATTTCTTTCACCAGTGTTTTATAGTTTTCTATATATAGTTCTTTAGTTTCTTTAGGTAGATATATTCCTAAGTATTTTATTCTTTCTGTTGCAATGGTGAATGGAATTGTTTCCTTAATTTCTCTTTCTGTTTTCTCATTATTAGTGTATAGGAATGCAAGGGATTTCTGTGTGTTGATTTTATATCCTGCAACTTTACTATAGTCATTGATTAGTTCTAGTAATTTTCTGGTGGAGTCTTTAGGGTTTTCTATGTAGAGGATCATGTCATCTGCAAACAGTGAGAGCTTTACTTCTTCTTTTCCAATTTGGATTCCTTTTATTTCTTTTTCTCCTCTGATTGCTGGGGCCAAAACTTCCAAAACTATGTTGAATAGTAATGGTGAAAGTGGGCACCCTTGTCTTGTTCCTGACTTTAGAGGAAATGCTTTCAATTTTTCACCATTGAGGATAATGTTTGCTGTGGGTTTGTCATATATAGCTTTGATTATGTTGAGGTATGTTCCTTCTATTCCTGCTTTCTGGAGAGTTTTCATCATAAATGGATGTTGAATTTTGTCAAAGGCTTTCTCTGCATCTATTGAGATAATCATATGGTTTTTATTTTTCAATTTGTTAATGTGGTGTATTACATTGATTGATTTGCGGATATTGAAGAATCCTTGCATCCCTGGGATAAAGCCCACTTGGTCATGGTGTATGATCTTCTTAATGTGTTGTTGGATTCTGATTGCTAGAATTTTGTTAAGGATTTTTGCATCTATGTTCATCAGTGATATTGGCCTGTAGTTTTCTTTTTTTGTGGGATCTTTGTCAGGTTTTGGTATTAGGGTGATGGTGGCCTCATAGAATGAGTTTGGAAGTTTACCTTCCTCTGCAATTTTCTGGAAGAGTTTGAGCAGGATAGGTGTTAGCTCCTCTCTAAATTTTTGGTAGGATTCAGCTGTGAAGCCGTCTGGACCTGGGCTTTTGTTTGCTGGAAGATTTTTGATTACAGTTTCAATTTCCGTGCTTGTGATGGGTCTGTTAAGATTTTCTATTTCTTCCTGGTTCAGTTTTGGAAAGTTGTACTTTTCTAAGAATTTGTCCATTTCTTCCACATTGTCCATCTTATTGGCATATAATTGTTGATAGTAGTCTCTTATGATCCTTTGTATTTCTGTGTTGTCTGTTGTGATCTCTCCATTTTCATTTCTAATTTTATTGATTTGATTTTTCTCCCTTTGTTTCTTGATGAGTCTGGCTAATGGTTTGTCAATTTTATTTATCCTTTCAAAGAACCAGCTTTTGGCTTTGTTGATTTTTGCTATGGTCTCTTTTGTTTCTTTTGCATTTATTTCTGCTCTAATTTTTAAGATTTCTTTCCTTCTACTAACCCTGGGGTTCTTCATTTCTTCCTTTTCTAGTTGCTTTAGGTGTAGAGTTAGGTTATTTATTTGACTTTTTTCTGATCTGTTAAAAAAAAAGATGTTTCTGGGCATTTATTAACCAAATTGCAATAACCCACCTTAGCTCTCATCTGCTCCCTTTCTTTTCTGACTCTTCTGCCTTTAACACCAAAACATCTACAAATGGCTAACTAAACTATATTATTACATGAACTGTAATAAATCAACTGTATAGAACACAACATAGAATATCATACAACCTTAAGACTGTAGCAAACACCGTGCTGCGCCAGGAAAAAGGATTAGATAAACTAAGTAAAAAATGTAAGTGTATGACTTATTTTTAAATGTATTCCTAGAAAAATACTGAAAGATGGTTACCAAAATTCTAACTCTGCATGACAATGAGTGAATTATTCCTTGTATTCTAAATGTAATGCATTGACTCATTAATAGAAAAAATACATATCGATGTTTACTTTGTCAAAAAAAAAAAGGAGTACCATCTTATTCCAGGTTCATGACTTGAATCATTAAAATAAAGCATAAGAAGTGGGGAGAGGGGCTCACAAAATGCAAACACAAAAGCAGTTGTGAAGTACTAAGTAACTTGACAATATTGTCACAGGAATTGGGACATTATAATAGGACCTTCTGGTATTCATAAACAATGTCCTTTTTTTGTAAATTAACTTAATTGGAGGCTAATTACTTTACAATATTGTTGTGGTTTTTGACATACATTGACATGAATCAGCCATGGGTATACATGTGTCCCACATCCCAAACCCCCCTACCACCTCCTTCCCCATCCCATCCCTCTGGGTTGTCCCAGTGCACTGGCTTTGAGTACCCTGTTTCATTCATCAATCTTGGACTGGTGATCTATTTCACATATGGTAATACATACGTTTCAATGCTATTCTCTCAAATCATCCCACCCTCGCCTCCTCCCACAGAGTCCAAAAGTCTGTACTTTATATCTGTGTCTCTTTTGCTGTTTTGCATATAGGGTCATTGTTACCATCTTTCTAAATTCCATATATATGTGTTAATATACTGTATTGGTGTTTCTCTTTCTGACTTACTTCACTGTGTATAACAGGCTCCAGTTTCATCCACCTCATGAGAACTGATTCAAAAGCGCTCTTTTTAATAGCTGAGTAATATTCCATTGTGTATATGTACCAAAACTTTCTTATTCATTTGTCTGCCAATGGACATCTAGGTTGCTTCCATGTCCTAGCTATTGCAAACAGTGCTGCAATGAACACTGGGTACACATGTCTCTTTCAATTAAAAAATGAAGAAGAATCAAATCAGCAAAATTAGAAATGAAAATGGAGAAATCACAACAGACAACACAGAAATACAAAGGATCATGAGACTACTACCAGCAACTATACGCCAATAAAATGGACAACCTGGAAGAAATGGGTGAATTCGTTAAAAAGTATAACTTTCCAAAACTGAACCAGGAAGTAACAGAAAATTTTAACAGACCCATCACAAGCACGGAAATAGAAATCGTAATAAAATATCTTCCAGCAAACAAAACCCCAGGTCCAGACGGCTTCACAGCTGAATTCTACCAAAAATTTAAAGAAGAGCTAACACCTATCCTACTCAAACTCTTCCAGAAAATTGCAGAGGAAGGTAAACTTCCAAACTCATTCTATAAGACCAACATCACCCTAATAGCAAAACCAGACAAAGATGCCACAAAAAATGAAAACTACAGGCAAACAGCAATAATGAATATAGATGCAAAAATCCTCAACAAAATTCTAGCAAACAGAATCCAACAACATATTAAAAAGATCATACATCATGACCAAGTGGGCTTTATTCCAGGGATGCAAGGATTCTTCAATATTGCCAAATCAATGTTATATACCACATTAACAAATTGAAAGATAAAAACCATATGATTATCTCAATAGATGCAGAGAAAGCCTTTGACAAAATTCAACACCCATTTATGATTAAAAAAAAAAAAAAACTCTCCAGAAAGCAGGCATAGAAGGAACATACCTCAACATAATAAAAGCCATAAATTATAAACCCCAAAGCAAACATTATCCTCAATGACAAAAAATTGAAAGCATTTCCCCTAAAATCAGGAACAAGATAAGGGTGCGCACTCTCATCACTACTATTCAACTTAGTTTTGGAAGTTTTAGCCACAGCAATCAGGGAAGAGAAATAAAGGAAATCCAGATTGGAAAAGAAAAAGTAAATCTCTCACTATTTGCAAATAACATGATCCTCTACATAGAAAACCCTAAAGACACCAACAATGTCCTTTTGTAGGGTGTCAACTCTGCCCCCAATTTGAGAGATTGATATAAAAAGTAAGGCTGAACTAATCCAGAATATCTGCATTCCAAATATTTTGACCCTGAAATTAATCTTGAATTTACTGTGGGTCAATGTCTTTTAAACTCATGGCTGAAACATATTATTTTTATGAAGGATCACATGAGCATACACAGACTATACATTCCTCTGATACCATCTTTCTTTGCATTAATCAAGAAAATTCAGAAAACTTCATTACTGGACATTATATGGTCCACCTTTTCAACTCCATTTGCCCCGACACTTAACCCCGCCATCTGCTCCGTTAGCACTATATTTATTAAATTGTTCTAGAATTAAACGTACTGAAGCCAACAGCCTATAATGAAAAATGGACTGTGTTCCCAGCAAGTATACTGTTCTTTATGTAGCATCATGAATGACAGCCCACAAAATAACTTTATCTCAGAAATCATGCTTATCCTCAACAAGTAGCTCATTTCCCCCTTATGCGCCCTGAATCTTATCATGTTTTCCCCTCTCCCTGGTGAAAAGTATGTGAAGATGTGTGGCCTGTAATTTGTTTCACAAGCCTCACTGCCAGCTCGATAAACTTTCTCCACTTTGTTTCTCCATTACCTCATATTTCTTGTTAATTTTAAATTATTTTCCTATGCCATATTACTTGAATCTTTTTCAGTTGTCTTTAGAACAAGGTAGGATATAATTAATTATTTAATTAACTTAAATTTAAGAATTACATAGGAAGTCTCACTTCTAGTGAAAGTCACTCAGTGGTGTCCAACTCTTTCCAATCCCATGGACTGTAGCCTGCCAGGCTCCTCTGTCCATGGGATTTTCCAGGCAAGAATATTGGAGCAGGTTGCCATTCCCTTCTTCAGGGGATGTTTCTGACCCAGGGATAGAACCCAGGTCTCTTGCATTGCAGGCAGATTCTTTACAATCTGAGCCATAAGGAAAGCCTGTTTCTAAGGAACCTCATATGCAGTTACCATTCAGCAGACTAGAGCCTCCCACAAACAGAAAATGCCCAGAAAACATCAGTTGTTATCATTATCATTAGGCAACTCTGCACTGTAATGTTAAAGCACCAGTGTTCATAAGCCAAATAAATGTACAACAAAAGAACACACACATATACTCACTTAATGAAATAACCTTGACTATCCTCTTTGTTACATTATTTTGAATTCCTAAAACATTGTCTGGACAGGGTAGGCAATCCATAAGTACTGGTTTCATAAATAAGTTACTGAACACTGAATTGCTGGCATCACTATGTTTATACATATTTTTTATTATATACACTGAGAAGTATTGTATGGTGAATAAAATGTAGTTTCTAGACACTGTACTATCCAAATGATGATAACAGACACCAATACCAGATATCAGAGATATTCTACTTGCTTACCAAGAGTTCCTTGTGTTATTTTAAGAACTGAATAAATCAGTCTAATAGAGTCTGGTACACAGAAATTCAACAAATTGAAATCTTACTTTTCTTCTTCCTCCTGACAGTGTATCACAAATGTGTGTGTGTGTATGTATGCATGTGTGTGTGTGCCCACAAAAAGCCTAATCTACTGAAAAGATATTACCACCAAAGAACTATCTGTATTTCCCTCTATAGCTTTTTTCACTTGCCATGATGATCCTTCTCTTCCTCCCTCAGCTTCTATGTTGGTTATCTGACAAAAAAAGAGAGGCAAGGGAAATGGAGGAAGATAAGTAGGAAAAAAAGGGAAGAAGAAACACCAGGAGGGAGGGAGGAGACCAGAGAAAACAGAAGAATCTGATTGTCCCACTCGAAAAGAGGAAAGGATACAGTAACTACTGGATATGAATATAACACCCATTCAGAGTATACAATGCTCAAATATTATCATTTTCTCTTTGCAATCACTGATTCCAAGATTACTGAATCTAAGTAATTAACAGCTTGTGCTTAGACATGCATCGTGCTTTTCAGACAGATATGCTATGTAGAAAATAAAGCACGCAAACTCCCTTAGGTAAAGGAACAGCTTTAACAAATCACTGGCTCCATGGTTAACAAAATAGAAAACCTGACTACAGCCATCTGGGCTTCCAGGTGGCTCAGTGGTAAAGAATCTGCCTGCCAATGCAGGAGACACAGGTTCGATCTTTGAGTGGGGAAGATCCCCTGGAGAAGGAAATGGCAACCCACTCCAAGTATTCTTGTCTGGAAAATCCCATGGACAGAGGCGGCTGGCAGGCTACAGCCCAAGGGGTCACAAAAGTGTCAGACACAACTTAGTGACTAAAACAAACAGCCATCTAGTATGCAGCAAGCTAAATACTAAGACTACCAGTCACTCCCAGATGACTCAAACCCATGTGTTCATTCTTTTGTGTTTGGTGCACTTCATGGTAAACTCTTCACTTTGGTTGGTTTTTTTCCCATATTTGACAGTTTTTCAATCTGCAATGAACTCTCTTTTTTCTCTTTATCCCAATCCCCTCCTTCACTTTATGTGAGAATAGAAAACCAAGTACTGACCTTAGACTTTCATCCAAGGTGATCTTTCCTTGACCTTACCCATTCATTTCATACTGCCTCTTATCAAATACCACCTGGGCCAGATTCCCAGGTCTCTATCCTGAGCCAGGCAGCATGCCGAGAAATGCTTGCGATAGCATTTGCAGGCACTGTGCTGGGATGAGGTATTGGATGACAGGCTTTCATCTGGATATAATTTATTTATTATATTAGTTATATTAAAGAAAGTGCACCAGTGTGAAAATTGAAGGGAAAACATATTTCGGCTAAGGAATAACCTGGAAATTATTAAAGTCAAAAGCTTATGGGTCAAAGGGTAGGAGCTTCATGTTGTTATAATAATATGTTAATGTGTAAGTCATGTAACCTCTATGGGTCTTTGAAACACCTGCAATGGAAATGGTTTTCACACTATGACAATGATAACAAATAGACTAAGGCTCACTGCTTTACTTTTGAATCTACTCATATGACCAAATTTTATGAGCCTATAAAACATATCCTAACACAAATATAATAAAGATTCACAAAAATACCACCCTAACTCAATCTTTTTTGAGATGCTTTCTTTTTTTTTTTTGCTGCTACTCCTACCTCAAGCTCCACCCTCTCCAACTCTCCCCGTCTCTTTCTTCATCTTTATTTAGGTTTATTCAACACAGCTGTTGCTGGAGGACTAAAGAATGAGATTGCCACTGGAATAAACTAGAAAGCATGTTAGCTGCCTTATAACATATTTCCTGTTATTAAATAAAGATGATACCATGGACTAGATTCTGCCCTTTGCCAAGCAGTATTGCAAAAGAAGTGTATATCACCCTTCAATAAACAATAAATGATTTATGTCCCCTTTTTCACTTTAGTTGTTATTTTTAGCACTGGTGTCTATATGTATGCACACACACGTACACACACTAATATATGCTTCTCAAGATTGGAATCTCTTCCATGAATCCCAAAAGTCATGTATCTCCAAGAAGCCCTCTGAAGACATGTCAAAGAGCCATTTTCATCTATAATTGGTGAAATTACCTCGACTGACAGTTGGAGAGGAAAGATGGCATCACATGACAATAATTTACATTTATTATTTTAAATAAAGATGTCAAACCTCTGGAATTCTTTTATGTGTATGCAAAATAAAGTATGTTGGGGGTGAAAAAAATGAAATGGTTCTGTCGGTTTCAAACTGAAAACTGTAAGAAAACCAAAGAAATAACATGGAATCTAATAACATTCTAATAACATTAATATTAGAAATAACATTTAATATTAAATGTATCCTTTTCCCCATTAAGTCAGTTGATTATTACAAATTTAAAAAGCCATATATGGACTGAATTCACATCTCTCAAAATCCCTATATGGAAGTCCTAATCTTCAGAGTGACTGTATGTGACGATGAGGCCTTTAAGGCTATAACTAAGTGTGACTGCTGTCATGAAGCCCTAAACTTTGGTGTGACTGTATGTGGAGATGAGGCCGTTAAGGCCGTAACTAAGGGTGACTGCCGTCATGAAGCCCTAACCTTCGGTGTGACTGTATGTGGAGATGAGGCCTTTACAGCTGTAACTAAGGGTGAATGCCATCATGAGTGTGGACCTGATATGATAGGACAAGTACTCTTATCAGAAAAAGGAGAGAGGTCAGCGATCCTTCTGTCTTCCCACAGGTACAGGGAGGAAATCTCATATGAAAACACAGCGAGAAGGCAGCAACTTCCAACAAGCCAGGGAGAGAGGCATCAATAGAAACCGACTGACCCTGAAGGCCCCTTATCTTGGACTTCTAATCCTCAAAACAATGACAAAATAAATTTCTGCTCTTTAAGCCACCCAGACTAACACAAACTAAAAGTTTTTTTTCTTCCCAAAACATAAATCATAACCATAGAGACAGAAAAGATCTTAAGATCACTGAGACCTAGTAGTAGTTAAAAATACTATTCCTTGAGGCATCTTGAAGGACTTCCATTAAAATGTTATTCTAGAAAAGAGTCTTAAGTATTCACCACTGAGACAAGTAAAATCCACAGAGGTATATATTTAGACATTGTTTTAGTCTCTTTTTGTTATAACATCAGTTTCCACTAAGGGAAATGATAAGAAATCACTGTGGGAAAATTGTTTAACATATCTTTGTATACTTGCAAGAATTGATCTTCTACACACCATTATGTTATCTTAAGGAGTAATGCTATCTCGAGTCTCAGTAACAAAAAAGTTTCTTTCACCTGAACAACTTCTATTCTCATTAATGATCATGTGCCCTTTTGTACTTAAGAGTCAAATTTGAAGTCTGTTAGAATCAAATTTTAAGTCTATTTCCAGCAATCATATAGATCCTCAAAGTATGTTTCTCTGAACCAGTTTTCCTTATGTTTTATTCCTCCTCCCTCTCATTTTCCTTTTATTTTTTGTTTTTTTAGTCTCTCAGTCATGTCTGACTCTTTGTGACCCCATGGACTATAGCCCACCAGGCTTCTCTGTCCATGGGATTTCCCAGGCAAGAATACTGGAGTGGGTTGCCATTTCCTTTTCCAGGGGACCTTACCCACCCAGGAATCAATCCCAAGACTCTAGCACTGGCAGGTGAATTCTTTATCACTGAGCCACCAGGGAAACCCTTTCTTTTATATAGATTCTCTCAAATAAAGGTCCGTCTAGTCAAAGCTTTGGTTTTTCCACTAGCCATGAATGGATATGAAAGTGGACTATAGGGAAAGCTGAGATCCGAAGAATCGATGCTTTTGAACTGTGGTGTTGAAGAAGACTCTTGAGAGTCCCTTGGACAGCAAGGATCCAACCAGTCCGTCCTAAGGGAAATCAGTCCTGAATATTCATTGGAAGGACTGATGCTGAAGCTGACGCTCCAATGGCCACCTGATACGAAGAACTGACTAATTTAAAAAGACCCTGATGCTGAGAATGATTGAAGACGGGAGGAGAAGGGGACAACAGAGGATGAGATTGTTGGATGGCATCACCGACTCAATGGACATGAGTTTGAGTGGGCTCTGGAAGTTGGTGATGGACAGGGAAGCCTGGCATACTGCAGTCCATGGGGTCGCAGAGAGTCAGACATGACTGAGCAATGCAACTGAACTGAACCTCAAATACCTATTTTACTTTATGCATTTTTCATGCCACCTCGAATTCTTTGTGGACTGATGAGGAAAATAAATGTGTAGATAAGTATACATCATCTCATCCAACCCTGTTACTTTAAGGTGGGAAACTGAGTTCCAGAATACTTTAGTGATTTGCTCCAGATCATATAGTCACTGTGTGGCACAGAAAAGATTATAAATTCAGTTTGCTCTAGCTCAGTCTAGCGCTCCTTCTCATCTATCTTAAAATTACCTCCCTATCCAGTGAAGGAGGAAGGAAGTAATTCAATAGGAAAAGTGTCCCCTTGGTACATGTAGCTCAGTGTTTCTCAACAGGGGTAAGACAAGCCTTAACTGTGAGGTTCAAACTGTCCCCAGCATTCCTGGTCCCTGCCCATTAAATGCCATTAGAGAGCCCCCCACACCCCATGCAGTCATTGCACTGAAAAAAAAAAAATCCCTTTACATTTCCCAAAGCCCAGTGTTACCACATTTTTATTTGTTGTTGTTTTGGAAGAGAAACACAAGAAGTAGAAAATATTTTCCTGATCTAATGGAAAATCGAGTCTAACGTAAGGATCAGAGTTTAAAATACATGCTTTTAACAGCTGACATTAAATTTCTCTTTGGAAGATGTGGTAAAGTGTTTGCAAAAATTACTGTAATAATTTCCCTCAGTGCCACAGGCATTTGGGTTATCCCTTCCACATGGCTTTGGCCTTGACTATGGGAGTAATTTTCACTAATGAGATATTAGCAAATGTGACACAAGCAGAGGATTGAAAAGTCACTTATGCACTGTGACTCTTTGGAACTCTGAGACCATCACGTGAAGAAGCTCAGGTTAGCTACTTATAGGATCAGAGACTGAACAGAGCATATTCAACTAGTTCCAGCTGTGTGCCACTTACTCCACAAAACCAACTAGTCTACCCACTCTTGATATATGAGTGAGACCACCCCAGATGATTCAGCCACCACCCAATCTCCATCTGACACAGATAAATGAGAGAGCCCAAAAGAGGTCAGCCAAGCCAACCCACTTAGAACAACATAGCTGATCCACAGAACAATGAACTGAATAAAACAGTTTTTGTTTCATGCCACTTCTTTTAAAGACAATATGTTATGCAACAAAAACTAACCATTAAAGGAAGGAATCAACCTTACTTAGGAAAATAAGCTGAAAACCTAAATTAAATAAATGAAACTACTTGTAGTAGGAGCAGGAGCTCAAAGTCCAAGGCTATCATGAGACCATAAACCTTTCTCTGTTCCTACAAAAATTGTAAAAATCTTGAGAAGAAGGAAACAGAAGGGAAACAGAGGTTTAAGCCAACCTTCTCTGGTTTTTAAGACACAGTGAATCTCCAGTTGAAACCCTGCAGAGATACAAATGTTTATATGCATATAGGGACAGAGGTATGGTTATGGGTAAGGACATGGAACATGCACATGGGCCTAGACCTATACACAGACAAAAATACAGAAAGATACCTACACATAGATAAACACAAAGATAGAGATCTCTGAATACAGGCACTTCTGAGACACTTTGGGTTTGGTTCAGATGACCACAATAAAGCAAATACTGCAACAAAGTGAGTTACACTTTTCTTCTGGTTTCCCAGTGCGTAAAAACTTACCTTTACACTATATTGTAGTCTATTAAGTATACAGTGAGTTAAAGTCACTAAATTGTGTCTGACTCTTTGCAACCCCATGGATTGCAGCCTGCCAGGCTCCTATGTCCATGGAATTCTCCAGGCCAAAATACTGCATCATTATCTTTTTTAAAAACAACATAATTTAAGAAATAGTGCTGCTAGAAAAAAGGAGTCATCAGACTTGCTCAACATAGGGTTCCCACAAACCCTTAATTTGTTAAAAAAAAAAAAAAAAAGCAATTATTTACAAAGTGCAATAAAATGAGGTATGCCTATAATTTGCTACAGTTATCAACAAGAAATATTATTAAAAACCTCATATAGATTGCTTGTAAACAAGGCAGCTCTTAGAAAATTGATTAGTCAAAATGACTTTTTTTAATTCTCTTTCAAAGACTAATTTACTGAGATTAACTTTTATGCCAACTTGAGTAAGGCTTGTGTCCAATGCTGTTCTGCTACTTTAAGAACTTACCTTCAAACTAATACATGAGCCACATTTGTGGGACTAGTTCCTGGTGTGACTATTAACGCAATATATACCTATTTGGATATGGCCGTGATGTAGTTTTCACTTCTGTTCCTCTCCAAGACTTCTCTGACAAATTGCTCGGTCAGCATTCTAACCTTTCTCCTATGACTCTCTGACTTTGACTAGCATCCTACCCTCAGCCCACTAGGAGAGCCCCTGCTCCATTACACTTGTGAACTACTCTCCTGGGCAACTCTACCTCTATAAACAAGACAGATCCTGGTCATCTATTTCTGGATTATCTTTAAAGCACTAGAATAAATACTGGTCCTGACCACAATCTTCAAAATCCAGTGTGTAATTAATATGTATCAATTAACCATGAATATAGATCACTTATTTAAAGAAGGTAAAAACCACCATCATCAATAACCTTTAAGTATCTAATTAGAACAGGCAATATGTGAACATGCCACACTATTGTTCAAGCAAGAGGTCAAGTTTGTTTTTATCTATGCTACCTTAATAAATGCTGACTGTAACTATACATACAGACTGTGGCAGATTGCATTTTCCAGAGACAGCTGCAACAATATTCTTATCTAACAGTTTTTCTAGAATCTTGCCACATATCACCACAATGTGAGGTCTAATTCCTGTACCCTTGAATCTGGAAGAGTTTACAACTGCTTTGCAATAAATAAAATGTTGTGGTAGTGATGCTGCCTAACTTCTAAGGCAAGGTCAATAAAGGCATTGCAACGTCTATCCTGTTTTCTAGAACAGTCTTGCTGGAGCACTAAGCCACTGTATAAGCAATCCAATTGCTCTGAGGCTACCGTGCTTTCAGTTCAGTTCAGTTCAGTTCCTCAGTCGTGTCCGACTCTTTGCAACCCCATGAATCGCAGCACGCCAGGCATCCCTGTCCATCACCAACTCCCGGAGTTAACTCAGACTCAAGTCCATCGAGTCAGTGATGCCATCCAGCCATCTTATCCTCTGTTGTCCCCTTCTCCTCCTGCCCCCAAACCCACCACAGCAACACAGAATCATTTTCCAATGAGTCAACACTTCGCATGAGGTGGCCAAAGTACTGGAGTTTCAGCTTTAGCATCATTCCTTCCAAAGAAATCCCAGGGCTCATCTCCTTCAGAATGGACTGGTTGGATCTCCTTGCAGTCCAAGGGACTCTCAAGAGTCTTCTCCAACACCACAGTTCAAAAGAATCAATTCTTGGGCACTCAGCCTTCTTCACAGTCCAACTCTCACATCCATACATGACCACAGGAAAAACCATAGCCTTGACTAGATAAACCTTTGTTGGCAAAGTAATGTATCTGCTTTTGAATATGCTATCTAGGTTGATCATAACTTTCCTTCCAAGGAGGAAGCGTCTTTTAATTTCATGGCTGCAGTCACCATCTGCAGTGATTTTGGAGCCCAGAAAAATAAAGTATGACACTGTTTCCACTGTTTCCCCATCTATTTCCCATGAAGTGGTGGGACCGGATGCCATGATCTTCGTTTTCTGAATGTTGAGCTTTAAGCCAACTTTTTCACTCTCCACTTTCACTTTCATCAAGAGCCTTTGAGTTCCTCTTCACTTTCTGCCATAAGGGTGGTGTCATCTGCATATCTGAGGTTATTGATATTTCTCCCAGCAATCTTGATTCCAGCTTGTGTTTCTTCCAGTCCAGTGTTTCTCATGATGTACTCTGCATATAAGTTAAATAAACAGGGTGACAATATACAGCCTTGACATAATCCTTTTCCTATTTGGAACCAGTCTGTTGTTCCATGTCCAGTTCTAACTGTTGCTTCCTCACCTGCATACAAATTTCTCAAGAGGCAGGTCAGGTGGTCTGGTATTCCCATCTCTTTCAGAATTTTCCATAATTTATTGTGATCCACACAGTCAAAGGCTTTGGCATAGTCAATAAAGCAGAAATAGATGTTTTTCTGGAACTCTCTTGCTTTTTCCATGATCCAGCGGATGTTGGCAATTTGATCTCTGGTTCCTCTGCCTTTTCTAAAACCAGCTTGAACATCAGGAAGTTCACGGTTCACATATTGCTGAAGCCTGGCTTGGAGAATTTTGAGCATTACTTTACTAGCGTGTGAGATGAGTGCAATTGTGCGGTAGTTTGAGCATTCTTTGGCATTGCCTTTCTTTGGGATTGGAATGAAAACTGACCTTTTCCAGTCCTGTGGCCACTGCTGAGTTTTCCAAATTTGCTGGCATATTGAGTGCAGCACTCTCACAGCATCATCTTTCAGGATTTGAAGTAGCTCAACTAGAATTCCATCACCTCCACTAGCTTTGTTCGTAGTGATGCTTTCTAAGGCCCACTTGACTTCACATTCCAGGATGTCTGGCTCTAGGTCAGTGATCACACCATCGTGATTATCTGGGTCGTGAAGATCTTTTTTGTATAGTTCTTCTGTGTATTCTTGCCATCTCTTCTTAATATTTTCTGCTTCTGTTAGGTCCATACCATTTTTGTCCTTTATCAAGCTCATCTTTGCATGAAATGTTCCTTTGGTATCTCTGATTTTCTTGAAGAGATCTCTAGTCTTTCCCATTCTGTTGTTTTCCTCTATTTCTTTGCATTGATCATTGAAGAAGGCTTTCTTATCTCTTCTTGCTATTCTCTGGAACTCTGCATTCAGATGCCTATATCTTTCCTTTTCTCCTTTGCTTTTCGCTTCTCTTCTTTTCACAGCTATTTGTAAGGCCTCCCCAGACAGCCATTTTACTTTTTTGCATTTCTTTTCTATGGGAATGGTCTTGATTCCTGTCTCCTGTACAATGTCACGAACCTAATTCCATAGTTAGTTCATCAGGCACTCTATCTATCAGATCTAGTCCCTTAAATCTATTTCTGACTTCCACTGTATAATCATAAGGGATTTGATTTAGGTCATACCTGAATGGTCTATTGGTTTTCCCTACTTTCTTCAATTTCAGTCTGAATTTGCAATAAGGAGTTCATGATCTGAGCCACAGTCAGCTCCTGGTCTTGTTTTTGCTGACTGTATAGAGCTTCTCCATCTTTGGCTCAAAGAATATAATCAATCTGATTTCGGTGTTGACCATCTGGTGATGTCCATGTATAGAGTCTTCTCTTGTGTTGTTGGAAGAGGGTGTTTGTTATGACCACTGCATTTTCTTGGCAAAACTCTATTAGCCTTTTGCCCTGCTTCATTCCGTATTCCAAGGTCAAATTTGCCTGTTACTGCAGGTGTTTCTTGACTTCCTACTTTTGCATTCCAGTCCCCTATAATGCAAAGGACATCTTTTTTGGGTGTTAGTTCTAAAAGGTCTTGTAGGTCTTCATAGAACCGTTCGACTTCAGCTTCTTCAGCGTTACTGGTTGGGGCATAGACTTGGATTACTGTGATACTGAAAGGTTTGCCTTGGAAATGAACAGAGATCATTCTGTCGTTCTTGACTAGACTTTAAGGAAGCCAAAACCAGCTTATATAAAGAAACTGTACAGCAAACATTCCCAGTACGGATTTAAAGAAACTCACTGTCCAGGGAATGATGACACCATTGACTCTGATAAAGCATGTTTTCAACTAGAGTCTGCATTGACAGAAATGAGATCTAATCCAGAATAGAGGGAAATATCAAAGTTAGGTAGATTCAAACACTATAGAATCTGTCCTAACCTGAAAGGCAAATATGGCACTGAGACAAAAGAGTGACCATACAGACCAGGTGTCTATGGTACCCAACAGCCTACACTATTCATATAAAATTCTTGGTTTTGAGCAGCAGGAATAATTCTAGGTTCTACCCATCACAGATGATAGCTCTTATAATAAAGGTTTGGTATTCTGGTCCAGATGGCTTTAGACATTGAGTAGTGCTGGGCTCTTAAGCTGAAGGTCTTAAGATGTTGTAGATGAGGAGGAATAATAAAGGTGTGAGTGGAGTAAAAAGAAAAGCAGAGTAGGGTGGCAGAGGTCAAGAGTGGCTGAGCCTCTTTGGATTTAGCCAAGTCCAAAGGGGTTGTACACAGTTCAACCAAAGAACATTATAGGCAAGAAGATCATGTAAAATATGAAGAGAGATATAAGAACAATGTGGCAAGAGCCCAAGTGGAAAAGCAAAGACACACTTAGAACTAATAAGAAATGAGTTTAATCAAGTATTACAGGAAAGAGGAATGAGAATTATAGGAATGTGTAACCCAGAATTATAGAAATGAGAATTACACAAAAACTTTGAATGTCAACTGTGGAGTTTAGATTTTATCCAAAAATCAGGAAGTTACAAGAGTCTCCTAGATGCCAAGGAACGGAAAATCTGAGCAGGCAATATTCTAGGTCACTTTCCTCCAACTCCAACTTCAATGACTATAATTTCAACTATTTTACAATTGCTCCTGTAAGTATTCTTTCACTTGAAAGGTATCTTTGAAAATGCTGAGAATTTTGCTATAATAGACAAAGCCTTCCATTGTATGATGAGAAAAGTAATGTTTGAGGATTACTCCTCAGCATTGTTTTCAGGTATAAATAAGAAAATAAATATAAGTAATAAATTGAAATGGAATATATTTTAAAAAACTGGGAAAGGAAAAGAGAGAAAATACGTTTAAAAATAAAGAAAAGCTTGATTAAAGAATATTAAGCTGATGAGGTTTTTTGGTCTATATTTGGTTATTTAATCCAGTCTCTGGTTCTGCTTTATTCTCCTTCTGTGCCTTGCATGTAAACTTTTTATTCTTCAGGTCTCAGCACCCACCCATAATCACAGTGCTGCTTTTCACTGACACCAAAATTCTGTGTTCTCCTCACTTGGCTTTACATTACACATTTAGGTCTTGCCTGTCCAGAGTAATAACTTCTTCTAAAAATACTTTATTTTGGTGCTTAGCCTTCTCAAAGTTCCTACAGACATTACCTCATCCATTTCTCCTGAAAGTAGGTGCCCCGATGACAGAGTAGCCCCAAAAGCTATTTGTGCAGATTTGGGGATATAAGTATGCCGGGGACCTCAAAGGTGTCAATCTCGTCTACTACGGATGAAAGATGAATGTCCTCAGCTATCAATAAATACCAAAAGCTCTCTCATTCAAAGAAAGGAAAAAGTTCCACCACAAGCATAAAAAAAATGTCACCAAAGAAAGGAAACCTAAGAAATGACATGTTACCACATTTCTTTAAATTCCAATTTTTTACTTTTTCTAAAACTTACAGGATTTTATCTCTGGGGTCACTGTTATATTCTTATGTATGCTTAGAAAATAAATAAAAGTTAATTTGCTCTTACTCAGAAATCTGCAAGATTCTTTTATTCACACACACATATACACCATTTCTGCATACCACACACCAATATGTTTAATCTACTTCTGTGTAATGAGTAAAGCAGACTTTTTGGAGAGGAGACTCTAATTATACAACAGGAACTACCTAGTCCATCACATGTGAGAAAGTGAGAACAGCAGAGATAAAAAGGAATCTTTAACTACCTCTCCTTTTCCATACTTCTCACTCCACTGTTAGCGTTGTCTGAAGTTATAACCACTATGACTTTAGTATCCTAGAAATGTCTAAATTCATAACATGGGAAAACATTAACAGTTTTTTATTAACTTAGTAGAAGATTCCAGCCTAAACAGATTTTTTTAATTCCTGCTGAACATATGTTTAAAAGATTATGGGGAAAAAAATTTTTAACTTGAGCCTTTAGTTTCAATAAAGAATGACTCACTTGTATATTTTCATAAGGCATAAAGATTATTTCATTTCAACTACACTTGGCCTTTAAACTTTTGTTATGTACCTGCCCTAAAGCAGGTATATGTAAGTAATTAATGCAGCAACCCAAAGTAAAAAAGGAGATACTAATAATAAAATGAGCCAAAAATGGAAATATTACGTGGGAAAACGAAAGTGGTCCACTGAATGCTATATTGTCTTAAGACCAAAGACTAAAAGACTTTCCAAGGGCATTCGCTAGGAGCTGAACATCCAAAAATCTGTGTCTCTTGTGAGGAAGACAGTCCTGCTGCCACTTGGATGCAGGCCATGGTGACATGCCATACATGGCTCCTGGCCCTTTTTCCAAACATAAGCTTTTGCTTTCCTTGGTAACAACAGTTTTTTATCTCTGACAAAGCAAAACCCACATATAGATTAACTGTGGTTTATGTAACAATTATTTCTTAGTGCATAGAAAAAAGAAAAAAAAAAAAAAAAAAAAACTTCCATTCTCTAGAGTGAATCTATCAAAACGCCTCAAGCTATGGATTGGTTTAAACTGCTGATCAATTTCCTTCAGTTCAGTGCAGTCCCTCAGTCCTGTCCAACTCTTTGCAACCCCATGAATCGCAGCACACCAGGCCTCCCTGTCCAGCTCCAACTCCCGGAGTTCACTCAGACTCAAGTCCATCAAGTCAGTGATACCATCCAGCCATCTCATCCTCTGTCGTCTCCTTCTCTTCCTGCCCCCATCCCTCCCAGCATCAGGGTCTTTTCCAATGAGTCAACTCTTCACATCAGGTGGCCAAAGTACTGGAGTTGCAGCTTCAGCATCAGTCCTTCCAATGAACACCCAGGACTGATCTCCTTTAGGATGGACTGGTTGAATCTCCTTGCAGTCCAAGGGACTCTCAAGAGTCATCTCCCACACCACAGTTCAAAAGCATCAATTCTTCGGTGCTCAGCTTTCTTCACAGTCTAACTTTCATATCCATACATGACCAATGGAAAAACCATAGCCTTGACTAGATGGACGTTTGTTCGCAAAGCAATGTCTCTGCTTTTTAATATGCTGTCTAGGTTGGTCATAACTTTCCTTCCAAGGAATAAGCATCTTTTAATTTAATGGCTGCAATCCCCATCTGCAGTGATTATGAAGCCCCCAAAAATAAAGTCTGACACTGTTTCCACTGTTTCCCCATCTATTTGCCATGAAGAGATGGGACCAGATGCCATGATCTTAGTTTTCTGAATGTTGAGCTTTAAGCCAACTTTTTCACTCTCCTCTTTCACCTTCATCAAGAGGCTTTTTAGTTCCTCTTCACTTTCTGCCATAAGGGTGGTGTCATCTACATATCTGAGGTTACTGATATTTCTCCCAGAGATCTTGATTCCAGCTTGTGCTTCCTCCAGCCCAGCATTTTTCATGATGTACTCTGCATAGAAGTTAAATAAGCAGGGTGACAATATACAGCCTTGACATACTCCTTTGCCTATGTGGAACCAGTCTGTTATTCCATGTCCAGTTCTAACTGTTGCTTCCTCACCTGCATATAGGTTTCTCAAGATGCAAGTCAGGTGGTCTGGTATTCCTATCTCTTTCAGAATTTTCCACAGTTTATTGTGATCCACACAGTCAAAGGTTTTGGCATGGTCAGTAAAGCAGAAGTAGATGTTTTTCTGGAATTCTCTTGCTTTTTCAATGATCCAGTGGATGTTGGCAATTTGATCTCTGGTTCCTCTGCCTTTTCTAAAACCAGCTTGAACATCAGGAAGTTCACGGTTCACATATTGCTGAAGACTGGCTTGGAGAATTTTGAGCATTACTTTACTAGTGTGTGAGATGAGTGCAATTGTGCGGTAGTTTGAGCATTCTTTGGCATTGCCTTTCTTTGGGATTGGAATGAAAACTGACCTTTTCCAGTCCTGTGGCCACTGCTGAGTTTTCCAAATTTGCTGGCATATTGAGTGCAGCACTTTCACAGCATCATCTTTCAGGATTTGAAATAGCTCAACTGGAATTCCATCACCTTCACTAGCTTTGTTCATAGTGATGCTTTCTAAGGCCCACTTGACTTCATGTTCCAGGATATCTGGCTCTAGGTGAGTGATCACACCATCATGATTATCTGGGTCATGAAGATCTTTTTTGTACAGTTCTGTGTATTCTTGCCACCTCTTCTTAATATCTTCTGCTTCCATTATGTCCATACCATTTCTGTCCTTTATCAAGCCCATCTTTGCAATGAAATGTTCCCTTGGTATCTCTAATTTTCTTGAAGAGATCTCTAGTCTTTCCCATTCTGTTGTTTTCCTCTATTTCTTTGCATTGATCACTGAGGAAGGCCTTCTTATCTCTCCTTGCTATTCTTTGGAACTCTGCATTCAGATGCTTATATCTTTCCTTTTCTCCTTTGTTTTCGCTTCTCTTCTTTTCACAGCTATTTGTAATGCCTGCTCAGACAGCCATTTTTCTTTTTTGCATCTGTTTTCCATGGGAATGGTCTTGATCCCTGTCTCCTGTATAATGTCACGAACATCTGTCCATAGTTTATCAGGCACTCTGTCAGATCTAGTCCCTTAAATCTATTTTCACTTCCACTGTATAATCATAAGGGATTTGATTTAGGTCATAAATGAATGGTCTAGTGGTTTTCCCTACTTTCTTCAATTTCAGTCTGAATTTGGCAATAAGGAGTTCATGATCTGAGCCACAGTCAGCTCCCGGTCTTGTTTTTGCTGACTGTATAGAGCTTCTCCATCTAGGCTGCAAAGAATATAATCAATCTGCTTTTGGAGTTGATCACCTGGTGATGTCCATGTGTAGAGTCTTCTCTCATGTTGTTGGAAGAGGGTGTTTGCTATGACCAGTGCATTCTCTTTGCAAAACTCTATTAGCTTTTGCCCTGCTTCATCCATACTCCAAGCCAAATTTTCCTGTTACTCCATGTGTTTCTTGACTTCCAACTTTTGCATGCCAGTCCCCTATAATGAAAAGGACATCTTTTTTGGGTGTTAGTTCTAAAAGGTCTTGTAGGTCTTCATAGAACCGTTCAACTTCAGCTTCTTCAGCATTACTGGTTGGGGCATAGGCTTAGATCACCATGATACTGAAAGGTTTGCCTTGGAAATGAAGAGAGATCATTCTGTTGTTTTTGAGATTGCATCCAAGTACTGCATTTTAGACTCTTCTGTTGACCATGAGGCTACTCCATTTCTTCTAAGGGATTCCTGCCCACAGTAGTAGATTTAGTGGTCATCTGAGTTAAATTCACCCATTCCAGTCCATTTTTGCTGATTCCTAGAATGTTGACATTCACTCTTGCCATCTCCTGTTTGACTACTTCCAATTTGCCTTGATTCATGGACCTAACATTCCAGGTTCCTATGCAATACTGCTCTTTATAGCATTGGACCTTGCTTCTATCACCAGTCACATCCACAAATGCATATTGTTTTTGCTTTGGCTCCATCCCTTCATTCTTTCTCGAGTTATTTCTCCACTGATCTCCAGTAGCATATTGGGCACCTATTGACCTGGGGAGTTCCTCTTTCAGTATCCTATCATTTTGCCTTTTCATACTGTTCACAGGGTTCTCAAGGCAAGAATAATGAAGTGGTTTGCCATTCCCTTTTCCAGTGGACCACATTCTGTCAGACCTCTCCACCATGCCCACCCGTCTTGGGTGGTCCCACAGGGCATGGCTTAGTTTCACTGAGTTAGACAAGGCTGGTTCCATCACAGTGGGGTAAATACAGAGCTTGTTCAACAGACTAGTGGAAGATGCTATAGTCCTCTTGGGCCTCTAGGCACAAAATAGGCAAAAGAGGAGTTAGGAAGGGAGCACTAAAGAAACGAGAGCATAGACTTGAGATGGACCCAAGTTTCCAAACCAATATTTTAATAGGAGCCCAAAATCTGTTAGAGAGGAGTTGAGTCCCCTTCTTCTTTTCTTGCCTCCTATCAAAATTGTTATACTTTAAACGACAACATCTTCTTGACATTTGTGATTTATGTGACCAAGCTGCATCATTTAACTATGGTCAACTATGGTGAAGTAGAAACAATACTGAACTTACATAAGGCCAGCCCTAAACATGGTTGGGCCTCACTGGTGGCTCAGGTGGTTAAGAATCCACCTGCAATGCAGGAGACTCAGGTTTGATCCCTGAGTCAGGAAGATCCCCTTGGAGGAGGAAAAGGCTACTCACTCTAGTATTCCTGCCTGGAGAATTCCATGGACAGAGGAGTCTGGCAGGTTACAGTCCATGGGGTTGTGAAGAGTCAGACACGACTAAGCAACTAACATTTTCAAACATGGTCACCAGAAAGAGCTGACTAAGAGGCACATTGACCCACCCAAGCATCAGTTTTCTCAGCTGTAAAACTGAGGAGCACAGCTAGAATTTGAGTCCCCTTCTCAAAAGCCTCGGAGAAGGCAATAGCACCCCACTCCAGTACTCTTGCAGTTCAGAAAGTACTTCCTTCAGTTCAGTTCAGTTCAGTTGCTCAGTTGTCTGACTCTTTGCAACCCCATGAATCACAGCACGCCAGGCCTCCCTGTCCATCACCAACTCCCGGAGTTCACTCAAACTTATGTCCATCGAGTCGGTGATGCCATCCAGCCATCTCATCCTCTGTTGTCCACTTCTTCTCCTGCCCCCAATCCCTCCCAGCATCAGAGTCTTTTCCAATGAGTCAGCTCTTCGCATGAGGTGGCCAAAGTATTGGAGTTTCAGCTTTAGCGTCAGTCCTTCCAAAGAGCATCTAGGACTGATCTCCTTTAGAATGGTCTGGTTGGATCTCCTTGCAGTCCAAGGGACTCTCAAGAG
This sequence comes from Bubalus kerabau, assembly GCF_029407905.1. Lineage (NCBI taxonomy): Eukaryota > Metazoa > Chordata > Mammalia > Artiodactyla > Bovidae > Bubalus > Bubalus kerabau. Next base: position 34,399,492 of record NC_073639.1, on the reverse strand, counting down.
TCTTCTCCAACACCACAGTTCAAAAGCATCAATTCTTCGGCACTCAGCTTTCTTCACAGTCCAACTTTCACATCCATACATGACCACTGGAAAAACCATAACCTTGACTAGACAGACCTTTGTTGGCAAAGTAATGTCTCTTAACCTCTTTCCAAAGAAACTACTGCAAATACCATGATTAACACAACACTAACCTTAGTAAACTCTCCATTCTTCTTTTTCCTTCCCAAAGAACGCCTATACAGGTCCATCAGGCACACACATGTAGACCCTAGGAATTGCTCTGACTACGTAACTGCATTCTTACTTAAATGTCTTCGAATTACTACAGCTACATAGGAGAACAGGAGCTCTGCACAACAGGTGATCCTTTGACAATGTAAAAACCTTAACCTTAAATATTTACACCTAACCATCACTATCACCATGCTTTATTTAAGTATCAGTTTAAAGATTAGGAATGAAGAAGTCAGTGAGGAAAATTTCCTTTTTAAAAACATCAACTACTCTCCTTTTCATGGTGACAATATTCTATCTGATACAATAGTCTCCCAACAATGCCATCACATATTTCTAAATTAAGGGAAAATGTTAATTGCAGTGCCCACGAAATGAGAAGAAACAGTGAAAGCTGTTGAAATATCTTGGCAGTGAGACTGCATCTCTTCCCAGAAGTCAATTCGGTGACACATAAGGGGTATCAGGCCATAGTAGTATTTATGTCTACTCTATCTTTAACTGAAGCAGGACTTTATGGATTCTTATTAGGGTTTTCAACTTAACTAATCATCATCCAGAGACCTTGAATGATATGATTAGCTATCTGCTTTCTATAGTTCTTTCCCCTAAGCATAAAAACTAGGATGGTAGGTGGAGGCTGAAGGGGTGAAGGGATGTTCCAGCCTAGATGTTTGCAAACATTATCCAAAGAGCCCAGAGCCAAATCATCCACAAAAATTACTGGAAGAAAGGTCTATTTCTATTAACCATTTAAAAATGAGTATAAAAATGATGTTCATGACACATGCTAATCTTCAGGGGCTCTCAAGGCCTCCTCTATTCAATTCCAAAAGTCAGGGTAAAAAGAACTCTTTCAAGGACATGAAGTTGAGGATGGAGCTTTTAGGTAAAGGAGTAAAGTGATTATAAATGGAACCGATCTGGGACAAAGGCCTTCTTCTCTTTGAGAACTCTTATCTCTTTTCTAAAGTTCTCTCTTGGCTTCTTTATCTCAGGCAGTTGGTATTGTGAGACCTTTCTAGGAAAGACACTGACCTCAAGGGAGGACCTTGGATGGTCAATAGAAACAGAATAAGGCCTAGAGGGAAAAAGAATCTAATGGTCTAATTACTGCTACCCTGGTCCAGGCTTCACACTAATAGGTCAAAAGATTCTCTCAGAACCCAGCCAGGTTAAGATATGAGGCAGTGATTTGGACTCATATCCCTCTTACTAATAAAATATTTATTGTTCTTAAATGTTCTTTAACCCATATGGTATAATTATAGATGCAGTTGGAGATAAAGCTATAAATATAAAAAGCTGTTTTTATTTGCTTAATTAAATGACACTCTCCATCCCCTCTACACAGATATTGATCAATGTTCACCACTAACTGAAGTCTTAGAGCTACTATACCCCTCTCTAGGAAGCCTGAATACTTCTGTTCTCATCTATAAAGTCATACACACACCAAAGTCTAACCTATTTATTCTCTAACCTATTTTTACCTTATGCAATGAATTTCATTAAATATAATCTAAGTTGAGTAAAGATTAGTGCAAAAGGAGAGGAAGTTAAAATATAAATTAGGTCAGATGGCTTGAAAACTCTAAGGTGAATCATTTAAAAACACTATTGAATTAAACTGGTACAAAAATATTTCATTCCATCAATGAAATATTGATGGAAAAATCATAAAAATCTAAGGAATCCTACACTCAGATTGTTTCATGGTGTGTAAAGTTGTGCTCTGCTTTAAGAAAACAAAACTGCAAATTTCATATCATGTTTTATCGGTATTCCCTATGCATGGAAGATAAAGTCCAATTCTAAGCAGAAGACTCATACTCAAAGAAAAGGCTTTGTCTCTACATAAAAGACTGGCAGATAAGATAATATTAAGTTAAAATATATATGCATTATTCTTAACATTTTATCATTTTATACTTTTTATTTTTATTAATAAACTATTTCAGAAAAGAAGGCTTTACTGTATCTCTATGCAGAGATTTATAGCTATATCTCTGGGACCTAACTGATGTAAGAATGGCACAGTAAACAGCCCAAACAAGATCTGCCTTTAGCCACATGTAGCAGACATGGAGATATGCTGCTCAGATTCCTCTTCAAGAAAGCACTCCAAGTCTAGGAGCAAAGAGAAAAAATGTTGTCAGCTGACAGCTTTCAAAAGTCACTTAGCCCTTTAGGGTCACCTCCGTTTTAAAACCAAGATCACATTCTTTTCAAGGTGGCCCCTAGCTAATGGCTGATAAAGGGCTAGGCATTTTAGCCCAATGCAGAATTACTCCAGATGATGACTTTTCTGAGAGAGCTCCCCAATGGGCTGGTAGAAACTTCACAGGTCCATACTACAGTCTGATGACTCCCCTTGACCAGTCCTGCTCCCTTCCTTTTCCTTTCACAGGTGTTAAACCCAAATAAATCTTTTAGACTCCTAACTCCATCTTGAAGTATACTTTCTGGAAAACCAAACCAGCACACCATATAATGGCACGACTAACAGAGGATACTCCACACATATACCTGCTAGCTTAATTTGTGCCAGGTAATCTCACCACTAATGAACCCATCTCTGGAAAAAGTTATTAAGTGACAGCAAGTTTATGACAATAAAGGAACAATGTAACTGACTTTCCACAAAAGACAGTCCGGGTCTAGCGAATATGCCTTGGATGCCTACGTCAATGGATTGCCAGGGGTCCAGAGCTAACATTCACATTGTACTGAGTATCATATATCATGACCTGTCAGAAAATTTATAAGAAACAAGCCAGATTTTCTATGCAAATATTAAGGATCACTTTCATATATTCCATGAAAATGACCTTCAGTGATTTCTTCCCCTCCAAGTTGAGCTGAAACATGCTAATTGTTGTAGCTGGACTGATCTTAATTTAAAAAAAAAATTTTTTAATAAATAAAAAAATATATTAAAAAAAATGATCTTAATAAATACTTAACACGTTTGCTCAAACTGTGCCATCCAATCCAATACACATTTAAGCTATTGTGTGATATAAATGGTTTCTTACAGTTGTTTAATAGTGTGTTTCTCCCTTTCCTATGAATTCTGGATATTAATGACTCAATATATGTTTAAATATATGCATCACAGCCCCCAGGACAGAAAGAAATAAGACTTGACCATGGGAAAGAGGGTGCTTCAGCTCTGCCAAGGATTAAGTCAGACATGGTTACTGAGAGGAAAAGACAGTATACACATTCTGATTTACTTTCTTCTCTCTCTTGGGCCTCTTCACACCTTGGCCAGAAAAAAGCCAAAAAAGCAGAACACAGGAATTTATGTAGCACTGTGGAATTGACAGAAGGCAGGTATGATATATTAGTATAGCAGAGAATCTGGCTTCTCCTGTACAAAGAATAGCTTGGATTGCCAAAGAAATTAAATTTGAGGCTTAAAGAATGTACATGTAAAATATCCACCAATGATACTAAACTCCTTAAGTGGTAAATCTCCTACTCTGTGAGACTTGGGTGCATGGATCATACCCAAGAGATCTCTTTTGGAAATGTCCTTTGGAACCAGATAATCAGTTATTTCCATCCAAACTTTTTACTTTAAAACCTCATACTGAGATTAAAATTTAAAATAAAAATTGAGACAAGGACTTCCTACTGTTACAGTAATCACTAAAGAGGGAGATATTTAAGAAATTGGATAAGGGTGTTTCATGATTTATGGTTTTACTTGTTAACTGTATGACATTTTTAAAGTCCTAAAACAAATGGTCCTCTGTACATAATTTGAATCAGTCATTGTAAAATCTATTTAAAAGAAACTAAAATCAGGTAGAGCCTATATTTATACCAGAGCTAAAATGCAAGAGCAATAATTTGGGTGAGTACCCCCAGACTCTGCCAGAATAATTAATAACAAAGTCCCTCCAACTTCTGCTCACTGCCTGATTCTAAAATCATATCTTAATTTTTAGATATCTGTTATAATAGCACCCCAAATCCAGTACCAAAATCTGTATTAGTGATCTATTGCTGTGTAACAAATTACCACATCACCTAGTAGTTTAAACAGCAAACATTTATTATCTCATAATCTCTATGGATCAGTTATTCAGGAGCAGCTTGGCTGGTGAATTTGGCCCAGGGTCTCTCACAAGATTGCACTCCAGATGTTGGCTGAGCATGCAGTGATCTGAATGAAGCCATAACTGGGCTGACGGATCCACCTCCAAGATGGCTCATAAGTCTTAGCAAGAGACCATGACTAAGTCAGGTCCTTACTAGTTCTCAGAAAGAGGGCTCATCTACTCCCAACAAGGGCTGCCATATAGGGCTTCTCGAGTGTTTTCACAGTGTGGCAGCTGACTGGCTTTCCCCAGAGAGAGTAATCCCAGAAAAAGGAAAGCAAGGACGGAGCCTTTTAGTGCTGAAAATTACGTACCATCAATTCTATTATATGCTATTCATTAAAAGTGAATCACTAAGGACAGCCTACTCTTTTAGTGGGAAGATAGTATGAGGAATTAAGCTTTATCTCTTGAAGACGGGTATATTAAATTACCTGTGAACATACTTTAAAACCACTCCAGGGGAGTATTAGGTTTAGAACAGAAACTTTTAAATCATTATTTAGTGATTTCATCCTTATCTTGACCAAGGATTCAGATATCAAAATAACCAGAAAATAAAGACAGAGCTCTCTCAGATCAGCTCTAAGTTCAACATACCATTACCTAAATCCACAATAAGATATTACTACAACCCAATTTAGAATGACTAAATCTTTTTAAATAAAACATTGAAAATATAAAGTGTTTGAAAGGATCCAGAGCAATGGTAACTCTCATGTATTGATGGTAGGAACACAAAAGAGGACAGTCACTTACGAAAAGTCTGGTAGTTTCTTATGAAGTTACACTTATCTTCACCATATGACGCAACAGTGTTACTGCTAGATACGTTCCCAAGTGAAATGAAAATTTATGGCCACACAAAAACTCATATGTGGGTTTTGTTATTCAGAGTTCTCCAAAGAAACAGAACCAAGAGAGTGTGTGTGTTGTGTGTCCACACATACAAACATATACATGAAGAGATTTATTATAAGGGGTTGGTCCTGTGATTACAGAAGTTAACAAGTCTAAAATCTGCAGTGTAGGCCAGCAGGTTAGAGATGATATCCCAGTTGGAGCCCAAAGGTCATCTGATTTAGAACCAGGGAAGAGCCAATGTTGCAGTAAGATTCAAAGGCAATATGCAAGAGAATTCTCTCTTGAGGGGGGCTGGGGGAGGGAGAAGAAGTAACATTGAAGGCCACCCTTTTTGTTCTATTCAGACTTTGAAGTGTGGAATGAAGCCTACTTATATGGAGAGTGATCTGTTTTACTCAAAACCTACTGATTTTCAATATTAATCTCATCCAAAACCATGCTCACAGAAACACCCAGAATAATGTTTGACCAAATATCTGGGCACTTTGTTACCTGGACAAACTGATAACCAAAATTAACTACCACACTGCAGTTACAGAAACTTTATTCATGATCTCCAAAATCTAGAAATAACCTAAATATTCTTCAACTGGTAAATAATTAAGCCATGACATATTTATACAATGGGATACCATTCACCAATGATTAATTACTGACATATACAACAACATGAATGTATCTCAAATGCATTATGCTAAGTGAAAGAAGCCAACTAAAAAACCTATATACTATGTAATTGAATTTATATGACTTTCTGGAAAAGGCACATGTTAAAATCAGAGGAAGTGTTAACTACAGTGGGGAACAGGAAAATTCTGAGAGGCATTGGAACAGTTCTTTATCTTCATTACACTAGTACTTATATGACTCTGTAAAAACTCACACAATTGTGCATTCACTAAAATTTACAGACATAATTTACTGAATGTAAATTAAACATAAAATAAATGAAAAATCAAATCAACCACTTTACTCCTCATACATAAGGAACTGTATCGCATACACCTTAAAACCCACATCCACAGCTATGGTAAACAATGGTTAGAGACAAATACTAAACATCAACCAATTATTATCTTTGTCTCTGCATGAGTGTATGCTAAGTTGCTTCAATCGTGTCCGACTCTTTGCAATCCTATGGATTATGGTCGGCCAGGCTCCTCTGCCCATGAGACTCTTCAGGCAAGAATACTGGAGAGGATTGCCTTGCTGTCCTCCAGGGGATCTTCCCAACCCAGGGATTGAACCCACCCATGTCTCTGCGTCTCTTATGTCTCCTGCATTGGCAGGTGGGTTCTTTACCACTAGCACCACCGGGAAGCCTTTCTTGTTTCTGCATCTCACCCAAATTGCCTCTTCCCAGCCGTTAATGTGAGAATCCTCACTGGTTACATGAAGTGCCATTGAACATCCCCTAGGCCTCTGCTTAGCTTACACAAAATCCAAGCCAATCACTTCTAATCAGTCCTCAATTAAAGAAATTTTAAATGCGTACACCACAGCAATCAAAGAGTCAAAAACTTCATTCACCATTCAAAGAAAGGGGAAGATTCACCTCTAAAATGGCTACTCCTAGCTCCTGAAAATTAACCACAGCTGTTGATGAAAACTAGTCCAACTCCACAGGAAAGCCACAAAGCTGGCAACCTAAAAAGCAATCTATCTCCCTGAACAACTTTTAATCATGATCCCTCAAGAACTCAAGGCCAAAGCTAACATACCATCCCCTGTCTGCTAAAACCTCATCATGGTTTACATATACCACTCTGGCATCTTCCAGAGGCAGTGGCCACACTTGTCCCTAATAAACCACTAAGCAGTTCACAATGAGGAATACAGTCTAATAATAATAATATAAAGCTCAAAAAATGCCTAAGGAGAGGGGGAAATATATCCATGCAAATAAACTATAAGTGATTATACATCAGCAAAGAAAAATGGAGTTGCCAGCAATTGTTTTAGCCTAAGACAGTGTGGCTGGAAACTTGGATGTAGTTGGTTCTGTGAAATAAATATGTCAGTTCTCTTTCTCATGACAGCCTTCTCTCCAGCTTCCTCACCTTATCAACCCATCTCAAGAATTTCTTCTCAAGACTAGATGATCAACTCATATTGGGCTTTCACATCTTATAGAGGTTCCATGACCTTCATTATGCTTGTCTCTCGTAATATTTCTTTGAGATTTGGCACAGATATTCCAAAAACCGTGTTTCAGATCTTTGATACAACAATTTTTTTCCTAGTTGTCATATCTAAATAGTGACCCACTGTCTCTCATTTGAGCTGATTCATAAAATGCCTTCATTTTTGTCACTTGTCAAGCTTTCTCTGCCTAAATAAATGAATCTAGTTAATTAGAGTGTTATATAGTCTCTATAGAAATCATATCACTGCCATAAGCTAATTAAATATATTTCCTGGATCAGGATCATAAGATTTCAACCTTTACAAAAACAAGCATTTTAATACTCTAGGACACATCTTCAAAAATAGTGTCTCAAAGAAACACACCATGAGAATACCTTCTATTCAGTATTTTTAATGGACTTTATTGAAGTATAATTTCTATACAATACAGTTCACTAAATTTAAGGGCATAATTCAGTGTTTGGACAAATGTATACGGTCATATACTAGCCCCCAAAATCAAACAGAACATTCTATCATCTCAAAAACATTCCTTCATGTCTCCTTGCTGTCAGATCCCCTTCCCACTGGCTCATCACTGGCTACTCCCAATCTTTATAATGTCACCAGAGTTATTCCTTTATAAAATGTCATATAAATAAAACCACACATTGCCTAGCCTTTTTCACCAGTCTTCTATTACAGAGAATGTTTTTGAAATTTTGTTGCTGTATCACTAAATTTTTTCATTTTGTTGTTGAGTAGTATTCCACTGTGTAGAAATATCACAATTTCTGCATCCATTCACCACCTGATTGACATTTAGATTATTTCCAGTCTGGGGATATTATAAATAAAGTACCTATAGATGTTCACAGAAGACCTTTTGCATTGACGTGTATTTTTATTTCTCAGAGGTAAATATCTAGGAAAGGAATTAGCAGATCATGTAACTACAGCCATTCTAATTTTAGTCATTCAGGGAGGGAGGGGAGGATAGGAGTGTGCTTAGTCACTCAGTCATATCTGACTCTCTGCAACCCTTTGGACTGTAGCCCACCTAGCTCCTCTGTCCATGGAAATTTTCAGGCAAGAAAAGTCCCATGGATAGGGTAGAGTGGGTTGCCATTTCCTACTCCTGGTGATCTTCCCAACGCAGAGATCAAACTTGAATATCCTGTGTCTCCTGCACTGCAGGCAGATTCTTTACCTGCTGAGCCATCAGGGAAGCACAGGGAATGGGTAATGGCATCTAACTGCAGTCTCTTATTTCTCTTATAATTAATTATAGTGAGCATATTTCCATGGCACAACTGCCACTGACATAGCTTTCTGGTAAAGTGTCTATCGAAATATTTACCCATTTATAAAGTTTTTTCTCTTCTTGAAAAAGTTTTAATATGTTTCAAGTCCATTCAGAGACATGTATTGAACTACTTTCTCCCATGTCTATGGCTTACATTTGCAATTTCTTAACAGTGTCTTTTGAATAAGTTGTTTTTTTCTTTTTTTAATGAAGTATAATTTGCCAAAGTAGCATTTTGTGACCTCCCAAGAAAAATCTTCACCTAACATTAAGTCACAAGGATGTTCTCCTATAGTTTCTCCTAGAAAGTTTACAGTTTTCTTTCTTCTATTTAGATCTCTGATCCAGTTGAATAATCTTTTTTTAATTTCGAAGTAAAAGTCATATAAAGGTTTGATGTTTGCAAATGAATACCAAATTATTTTAGCACCATTTTTTGGATATAATATTCTTTCCCTTATTAAATTACCTTGGCATATTTGTTGAAAACCAATTAGCCATATAAATGTGGGTCTATTTCTAGATTGTCTCTTCTGTTCCATTTATCCACAGGTCTGTCCTTAAAGCAATAACACACTGTTTTAATTACTACAATTTTACTGTTGTCCTTAAATCAGGTTGTATAAATCCTCTAACTTTGGTCTTCTTTTCCAAACTGTTTTTGCTACTTAAGATCTTCATATTTCCATATATATTTTATAATCAGGTTGCCAGATTCTATAAAAAAAAAAATAACCTTCTTCTAGAATTTTTAGTGGAGTTGTTGTTTAGTCAATCAGTTTTGTCCAACTCTTTGTGACCCCATGGACTGTAGTCCACCAAGCTCCTTGGTCCGTGGGATCTCCCAGCCAAGAATTCTGGGAGTGGATTGCCATTTATTTCTCCAGGGCATCCTCCCAACACAAGGATTGAATCCACATCTCTATGTCTTTTGCATTTCAGGCAGATTTTTATCACTGAGCAACATGGCAGCCCCCTTTTTGGGATCACATTGAACAATAGATCAATTTGAGAGGAAATAACACTTAATATTATAATCTTCTGATACATGAGCAGAATCTCTCTTTAAGTTTTCTTTATTTAAGTGTTCTTTAGACTTCATAGTATTTTGCAATTTGGGACATACAGACATTGCACATATTTTTATATATTTATTCCTAAATATTTCATGTTTTATGCTATTATAAATGGTACTATTTCTAATTATTCATTGCTAATACAGAGATAAAAATTATATTTATAAATTGGAATCATGTGATCTTTTTGGACACGTGTATTAGTTTTAAAAGCTTTTTTGTAAATTCTGTTTTCTCCATAGACAACCAAATTGTCTCCAAAGAAAAAGAGTTGAATGTCTTCCTTTCCAATATACTATTCATTTCTAGTAACAGTGTGGCTCTCTAGTAACAAGGAGGAATAGTAATGGTAAGAGAAAACATACTTGCCTCCTTCCTAATCTCAGAGGAAAGCATTTGGTCTTTCAAGGAGTTTTACATCTATCTTCATAAAGCATAATGGTTTATCATTTCCTTTTATTACAATATCTTTAGCTGATATTATGATCAGAATAATGCAGGACTCCTAAAATAAATTGTGAAGCCCCTTCACTTATTTACTGGAAGAGTTTGTATACATTAGTCTTATTTGTCCCTCAAAAAGCTTGGTAGAATTCACGAGAGAAGGCATCTCGGTAGGTAATTTACTTTAAAGGAAGGTCTTAACTACAAATTCAAATGTGTGTGTGTGTGTGTACACATTCTCATGGTATCTATTTTTAAATAAATCTAGTAGCTTATATCTTTTAAGAAATTTGCCTAGTTCATCTCTACATTGTAGAACACATGGCATAAAGCTGGATGGATAATATATCTTATCCACCTAATGCCTATAGTATTGGTAAGGATGCCTCTGGTTACATTCCTGATATTGGTAATTTGTGCCTCTCTCTTTTTCTTTTTTCACTAATCAGTCTGACTTGAAAATTATCTATTTTATTACATTAATATTTTATTAACATATGGTTTTTAACATTCTCTAGACTTTGTTTTGTATTTCACTGAGTTTTGCTCTTTTCATAATTATTTTGCTCCTTACTTTGTTTTAATTTGTTCTTATTCTTCTAGTTTTTTTTTTTAAGATGGAAGTTTGAATCACTGATTTTGGGACCTCTTTTTTCTAATACAAATATTTAAAGGCATAAATTTCCCTCTAAGCAATGTTAAGACTTCTTTTCTACAGATTTTGGTAGTTTGCAATTTTAATTCATTTCAAAACTTTTTCTCATACATCATGTCTTTTCTTTCTGGGCTCATGAGTTATTTAGCTCTGTAACATTTGATTGATTAATTGGAGATATTCTAGGTATCTTTCTGGTATTCATCTCTAGTTTAAATCTATTATGATGAGAGAACATATTTAAAATGTGAGATACCCTTTGTAGCCCAGAATACAATCTATCTTATAAATGTTCTATGTATATGGAAAAAAATACATATTCTGTTGTCATTAGGGGAGATGTTTTATAACATCAATTAAGTCAAATTGGCTATTAATATTTTTCAAGTTTTCTGTATCTTATTGATTTTCTACTTATTGATTTTCTATCTACTTGTTCTATACATTAGTAAGAGTAAGAATCATCAATATATTTGATTATAATTGTGGGTTTGTCTGTTTTTCTTTTTTAATCAATTATCATTTGTTTCTTCATTTATTTTCAAAGTCTATTATTAGGTATATAGATATTTACTTTGAACTGTACAGTCCCCTTGATGAGTTGATCATTTTGTTATTTTGAAATGAAAATCTACATTATCCCTGGTAATACTCCTTGCTCTGAGTCTATATTAATATTAATACAGCCATAAAATTTTAGGCCATTTTTCTTAAAATGTCCTTTGTGATTCCTGTCTCTCCTCCCTTCCTGGGACTCCAATTATACATATGTGAAACCATTATTATCCACAGCTCACTGAACCTCTGTACATTATATTTCTCTAATTTTCCTTTTGGATCATTGTTACATATTCAAACTCACTAATCTTTATTCCCAAGGTCAGATATTTGAATTTATTTTGTAAAGAAAGTACTGAGTAGGAGAATAACATACAGAATGCATTTGTACATTTTGATTAACATAACCAGAATGTACAGAATTTTTTCTGAAAGAATGATTCAAGAAAATTCCAAGAGATCAATACAGAAATTCAGATACAAAGAGATCAAAGGTTACATGGGACTGTTGCAAAGAGAACTGAAATAAAAATAAGTGTGAAGCAAATATTTCAAAGGGAAATTTATAAAATGTAGTAGAGTATATAAAAATACCAAGACGGATATATCAAGATTAAATTGTTTCAAGTCTTAGTAACCATAAAAATGACGACATCATATAGGAGACATACATATAGCTTAGATAAGAAAAGCAATAAAAATAAATTTTAGACTAACCTCAGATATACAGATGACACCACCCTAATGGCAGAAAGTGAAGAGAAACTAAAGAGCCTCTTAATGAAGGTGAAAGGAGAATGAAAAGGCTGGCTTAAAACTCAACATTCAAAAAACTAAAATCATGGCATCAGGTCCCATCACTTTATGGCAAACAGATCGGGAAAAAATGGAAACAGTGACAGACTTCATTTTCTTGGGCACCAAAGTCACTGCAGACAGTGGTTTCAACCATGAAATTAAAACATGCTTGCTCTTTGGAAGAAGAGCTATGACAACCTAGATAGCATATTAAAAAGCAGAAACATCACTTTGCTAACAAACGTTCGTATAGTCAAAGCTATGGTTTTTCCAGTAGTCATGTACAGGTGTGAGAGTTTACAGACCATAAAGAAGGCTGAGCATCAAAACTGATGCCCTTGAAATGGTGCTGGAGAAGACTCTTGAGAGTCCCTTGGACAGCAAGGAGGTCAAACTAGGCATTCCAAAAGGAAATCAACCCTGAATATTCACTGGAAGAACTGATGGTGAAGCTGAAGAAGCTCCAATACTTTGGCCACCTGATGCTAAGAGCCAACTCAATGGAAAAGTCCCTGATGCTGGGAAAGACTGAGGGCAAGAGGAAAAGGGAGCAGCAGAAGATGAGATGGTTGGATGGCATCACTGACTCAATGGATGTGAGTTTCAGCAAACTCTGGGATATAGTAAAGGACAGGGAAGCCTGGTGTGCTGCAGTCCATGGCATCACAAACAGTCAGACATAACTGAGTGACTGAACAACAACATTTACAGGGAACTATACCAGTGTAAGTATCATGGAAGAAATTGGGTATAAATAAGTGAGGTTCAGGTGAAAAGTCAACCCTAATACTTACATTCAATCATAATTAGAATAATTTAACCAAAAGAAGGATCAGTAATTATCTATGCAAGAAATTATATAATGAGAAAGGCATAGTAGGCCAAGGGACTATAATCATACGTAGAGAAGCACAGATGAAAATATAAAAGCAAAGCAAATAAAGGGATATCTCAAGAGATAAAAGGGAATATAGCATAGCTTAAAATCATAAAAGTTAGTAGAAGAGTAATTAAACTTTTAATATTACAAACTGGAGTTTTAATATTACAAATTCTTTGGAAATCTGAAGAAAAAAAATAACTGAGAAAATGACATCTTTGTGAATTCAACATGGACAGAGCCAAAGTAACATATAAATGTTTAATAATCCTTAACAGAAATGAAGCAGTAGCAACAGAGTTAGGCTGGAAGAAATTTACTTAAAGATCGCTAAAGTGTTCCACCATTCTCTGACAACCAGGTATAAAAGAACAATTTCTATCCACACACAAAGGACTTCAAGTATGCAGACCTTTAACCACCAGTAAAATACCTAAATTAGGAACAGGGGTTACAGTGAAGGGCCATAAAAGATATGCTTTAAATCAGAGTGTTTTAACAGTCACATTTCCACAAAACAAGTATTTCCTTAAAACATCAACACTGACTGTAATAAACTTCTGACCCTAACTTAACTTGGGTTTACATAAAGTTTATAGACGTAAAAGTAAAGTTACAATTGAAACAGAACTACAAATGGTTCCCAAATTTTAAGATACAAATAACAGTGTATCCAAAAAGTAAAATTCACATTTGTCCTTTCAGTTCAGCTCAGTTCAGTCGCTCAGTTGTGTCTGACTCTTTGCGACCCCATGAACCGCAGTGCGCCAGGCCTCCCTGTCCATCACCAACTCCCGGAGTTCACTCAAACTCATGTCCATCAAGTCGGTGATGCCATCCAGCCATCTCATCCTCTGTCATCCCCTTCTTCTCCTGCCCCCAATCCCTCCCAGCATCAGGGTCTTTTCCAATGAGTCAACTCTTCGCATCAGGTGGCCAAAGTATTGGAGTTTCAGCTTTAGCATCAGTCCTTCCATTGAACACCCAGAACTGATCTCCTTTAGGATGGACTGGCTGGATCTCCTTGCAGTCCAAGGGAGTCTCAAGAGTCTTCTCCAACACCACACTTCAAAAGCATCAATTCTTCAGTGCTCAGCTTTCTTTACAGTCCAACTCTCGTATCCATACATGACCACTGGAAAAACCATAGCCTTGATTAGATGGACCTTTGTTGGCAAAGTAATCTCTCTGCTTTTTAATATGTTATCTAGGTTGGTCATAACTTTCCTTCCAAGGAGTAAGCATCTTTTAATTTCATGGCTGCAATCATCATCTGCAGTCATTTGGGAGCCCCAAAAAATAAAGTCTGACACTGTTTCCACCATTTCCCCATCTACTTCCCATGAAATGATGGGACCAGATGCCATGATCTTCGTTTTCTGAATGTTGAGCTATAAGCCAACTTTGTCACTCTCCTCTTTCACTTTCATCAAGAGGCTTTTGAGTTCCTCTTCACTTTCTGCCATAAGGGTGGTGTCATCTGCATATCTGAGGTTATTGATATTTCTCCCAGCAATCTTGATTCCAGCTTGTGCTTCTTCCAGCCCAGTATTTCTCATGATGTACTCTGCATATACGTTAAATAAGCAGTCCTTTAACCATTTGTAAATATATTTGAAATAAATCTAATCTATAACTCTATAGGAAGTAAAGTGATTTATTTGGTAACTGGTTTCCATAATTCCATACCTCATACAGTTTTCTTCAACTATCTTCCCTTTATTTTTATGGGCAAACCATAGTCCCAGCATATCTGGATTTTAAGAATCTGAAATACATGTCCCAAACCATTTGCTGCAGAGTTTGAAGAAAAGTTCCCTTTAAAACTTATACACAATAATTGAATTAACTGTGTCTTGACTTTACTTTGGCAATACTTTGGCCACCTAATGTGAAGAACTGACTCATTTGAAAAGACTCTGATGCTGGGAAAGATTGATAGGAGAAGGGGATGACAGAGGATGAGATGGTTGGTTGGCATCACCGACTCGATGGACATGAGTTTGAGCAAGCTCCAGGCGGTGGTGATGGACAGGGAGGCCTGGCATGCTGCAGTCCATGGGGTTGCAAAGAATTGGACACAACTGAGCAAATGAACTGAACTGACTTTTATTTAAAATCAGATATTTCTAGTGATAAATTATTAATAGACGAAAACAAACTTTTGAAATTACATAAGTTTTCACCACTTAAATCTGTTGCATGTTTAAATGGGAATAATAACAGAGTCAAAATTTTTTATATCTTCCATGAAATTGACTATAGTTTGATAAAGTCAGATAGCTTTAATATAGCCAACCTAAAGAAATTTAAAAAAAAATTTTTTTTCAGGTCCTACTTCCTAGTTACCTGTCCTGCCTCTTTCTATAAATGCCATTATACTTCATAATACATGACTCAGTACATTAAAAATTCAAGAGAATTGACAGAAATTTATGAGAAATAATAATAAAGTTCAAGAAGACTGTTAGAATAATAAAGTCTAAAAAGATTGTTAGATACAAGATCAGAAAACAAAATTAATGTTTTTCCAAACACCAACAAACAGTACCAAAATAGCTATGTCAGAAGTGGTTCTGTCTGAAAGTAAGAGCAAAATTATAGTTACTTAAACAAATAAAAGTTTATTTTTCTCACAGGGCAAGAAATCTGGAGATAAGCAGGCACCTGACTCAGCTGCTCTACAATGTCAGTATCTGAGGGCTTCTTCCATCTGATTGCCATGCTTTTAACACTTGTGTTTTGTCCTTTCTTATTCACAGAAATACTGAAGTAGCTCTAAGCACCATGTGTTCGTATTTCCTCTTCATACAAGCAGGGAGGACAGGGAAAAGATATCAGCAGTAACACACCTGCCTTTTGCCAGGAAAAAAAAGTTCCTAATAATCACCCTTCAAAAGACTTCTTAAGTGTCACTGGCCAGAACTAGGTCACATGGCCACCTCAAGCTGCAGACAAAGTTAAGAAGTGCTACTAGATTAGCCAATACACAGAGCCTGCACAGACTTTTCTTTAAAATGCATCAATATACATAAGGTAATGAGAAATGAAATTTAATAAAAGATATGGAAAAGCTTAAGAGAGAAAATTATAAGAATTTACTGAAAGACATAAAATGAAACTTAAATATACAGTAAGATATATTTAAGAAATGAAAGAATTAACCCTGTAAAGGCAGCAATCACTTCCTAGTTAACCTATGAATCAATGGAATTCCAATTAGATCCCAGTTTTCTGTAGAAATTCAAAGTTTATCATAAATTTTACCAACTTTAGTTACATCTGGTCACCTCTAAAGATGGGTGGCAGATAAAAAAGGTAGAAAAATGTGTTTTTACCTATATCAATATTTCATTTCTCTAAATAGATAACTATCCTGAACATGGATAGTAAGCAAGAAATAAATTTGTATTGTGTTAAGCCATGTGATTTAGGAGTTCTTTGTTAACTCAGCATAACTAATTTATTTGGCTCCTATAGAGAGAAAGATACAAATAATGGGTAAGTAAATTATGAACTGAAATCAAAATGTAAAAGAAAGTAGAGACCAATGTTTTAATGAAACAGACATTAACCCAACTAAATATACATAGTAAGCACATCACACATTAAATTTTACCCAAACATTCCCATTTTATCAGTTACACAAATCTTTATTAAAATGAAGTTTCTGCAATGCAACGTTTAGCCCTGATAAGCTTGGGTGGGTAGAAAAAGGCAATGTGAAGTCACCACATGAGGTTAGATTACATTCATGACTAATAAGCCAGGGATGGAAAATCTTATTGGAAGAAGATGGTCACACAAAGTAGGACCCAATGCAGCATACCAGAATTGGAAGTTCAGCTTCCCTTGGGATAGGCTGAGGAACAACAGCAAGAGCTACAGTATGTATACTGATTCTGAGAAGCCCGATGCTCCCTAAACCATCACTGTTTTGCTAACCCCAAAGAACTTAACACAAACCATCCCTTTGTCCCTACTTGTTTCTCCCCACCATGACCTCTGCCCTAAAAAATAAGATCTTCAGATTCTTGCATTAAACAGCATCAGTAAGACCACATCCACATCTAGGGAAGAAAGAAGAGTTAGTTTCCAGGTGTCCTTGATCAATATCTCTTCCTCTTGCTTTCCAGTAAAGCCCATTTATCCTCAGTCCTATCCACTGAGTCAAAAATCTTAAATGCATATTTGATGTACATTTAGTCTAAGGACAAAAATCCATTTATCTCACATTATCTTTGAGATGATCTTTAAGTTTTAGGTAATGTAGTCAACTAGTAAAGCTGAAAAGAAAGGTAAGCTAAGTGTAAAAAAAGGCCTGTGAAACAAAGTAAAACAAAAGTGATGACAGGTCACTGAAAAACTACAAAGAAGCAAAGAGGCAAGCAGAGCCGGCAAGTCCCAGTAGGGGATGAAGCTGACAAGGGAGCAAAGAAAACCCATGCTGTAGTTCTGTGTGACTGCACTGCTTGACAAATTTTACATATTTGACTTCAGTAGTAATCAAAAAATCATTTAACATGTAAATAATTATTATATTCTATTCCTCCCCATCTAACATTCAAAACAGTGATGAAAAAAGAACTATACATATTGTGGATGAGGGTGAAGAGGATGGACACTCGCATACACTGTAAATGAGAGCATTCATTGGTGTAATCACTTTCGGAAGTATCATATTATGGAGCAAACATTTTAAATGCTCAAAAATTACCACCTAGTAATTCTATTTATATTAGGATATCTCAGGAAATAATAGCACAGATTACAGAGTAATTCATAAAGAAAAAATGTGTGCAGTCTAAAAAAGCAAACAAGATGACATGTTAAATCATGAAACATCCATATAGTGAAATTCCTGAAAAGACTGAAAATAAATAATAGAAAGCTACTGAAGAATGAGAATATATCCATAGTATTTTCATTAAGGGTAAGTTATAAAATAGTATATACATTATAATATCATTTTGTAAAATATACATACATATACATTCATGCCCAAACATGTGGACATACTCCCATAATGACTAAATAAAATACAATTTTGCAAAACCACTTATCTCTGGATCATAGGCATCTTGTTGTTCTTGTTCTTGTTGGTGGTGGTGGTGGTGTTCAGTAGCTAAGTCATGTCTGACTCTTTGTGACCCCATGAACTGCAGCATGCCATGCTTCTACATCCTCAATATCTCCCTGCATTTGCTCAAAATCATGTTCATTTAGTCAGTGATGCCATCCAACCAACCATCTCATCCTCTGTCACCCGCTTCTCCCCTTGCCTTCAATCTTTCCCAGCATCAGGGTCTTTTCCAGTGAGTACACTGTTCACATAAAGATGCCAAAGGATTGGAGCTTCAGCTTTACCATCTGTCCTTTCAATGAATATTTAGGGTTATTTCCTTTAGGACTGACTGGTTTGATCTCCTTATTTTAAGAGTCTTCTCCAGCACCACAGTTAGAAAGCATCAATTCTTCAGCGCTCACCCTTCTTTACGGTCCTGCTCTCACATCCATACATGACTACTGGAAAAACCATATCTTTGATTAGATGGACCTTCATCATCATCAGCAAAGTGATGTCTCTGATTTTTAATACACTGACTAGGTTTGTCATAGCTTTCCTTCCAAGGAGCAAGTGTCTCTTATTTTTATGGCTGCTGTCACCATCTGCTGTGATTTTGGAGCCCAGGAATATGAAATCTGACAGTTTCCACTTTTTCCTCACCTATATGCTATGAAGTGATGCGACCAGATGCCATGATCTTCATTTTTTGAACTTTGAGTTTTAAGCCAGCTTTTTCACTCTCCTCTTTCACCTTCATCAAGAGGCTCTTTAGTTCTTCTTTGCTTTCTACCATTTAAAGTGGTATCACCTGCATATCTGAGCTTTTTGATATTTCCCCTATCAATCTTTATTCTAGCTAGTGAGTCATCCAACCAGCATTTCATATGATGTACTCTGCATATAAGTTAAATAACCAGGATGACAATATACAGTCTTCAAGTACTCCTTTCCCAATTTTGAACCATTATTCCATTTCCAGTTCAAACTGTTGCTTCTTTCTCTGCATACAGGATTCTCAGAAGGCAGGTAAGGTGATATGATATTCCCATTTTTTTCAAGAATATTCCATAGTTTGTTGTGATCCAAGTAGCCAAAGGCTTTAGTGTAGTCAATGAAGGAGAATTAGATATCTTTTCTGGAATTCCCTTGCTTTTCTTTTGATGTAGCGGATGTTGGCAATTTGATTTCTGGTTCCTCAACCTTTTCTAAATCCAGCTTGTACATCTGGAAGTCCCCGGTTCACTTACTCTTGAGGCCTAACTTGAAGGATTTTGAGCATAATCTTTCTAGCATGTGAAATGAGTACAACTGTACCATACTATTGAACTGTGGTGTTGGAGAAGATTCTTGAGAGTCCCTTGAACTGCAAGGAGATCAAACCAGTTTATCCTAAAGGAAATCAGTCCTGAATATTCATTGGAAGGACTGATGCTAAAAGCTGAAGCTCTAATACTTTGTCCACGTGTTAGCAAAGAACTTATTCATTTGAAATGACCCTGATGCTGGGAAGATTGAAGGCAGGAGGAGAAGGGGACAACAGAGGATGAGATGGTTGGACAGTATCACTGACTCAAAGGACATGAGTTTGAGCAAGCTCCGGGAGTTGGTGATGGACAGGGAAGCCTGGCGTGCTACAGTCCATGAGGTCGCAAAGAGTCGGACATAAGTGAGCGACTGAACTGAACTGAACTGTACCATACTTTGAGCATTCTTTGGTATTGCTCTTCTTTGGGACTGCAATGAAAACTGACCTTTACCAGTCCTGTGGACATTGCTGAAATTTCCAAATTTTCTGGCATACTGAATGCAGCACTTTAACAGGATCATATTTTAGGACCTGAAATAGCTCAGCTGGAATTCCATCACCTCCACTAGCTTTGTTTGTAGGAATGCTTCCTAAGGCCCATTTGACTTCACACTCCAACATGCCTGGCTCTAGGTCAGTGACCACACCATCATAGCTATCTGGGTCATTATGAGCTTTTTTATAGAGTTCTTCTCTCTGTTCTTACCACCTTTTATTAATCTCTTCTGCTTCTGTTTGGTCCTTGCCATTTGTTCTTCACTGTGTCTGTCTTTGCATGAAAATGTTCCTTTGGTATCTCCAATTTTCTTAAAGAGATATCTAGCCTTTCCCATTCTATTGTTTTCCTCTATTTCTCTGCATTGTTCACTCAAGAAGGCTTTCTTATCTCTCCTTCCTATTTTCTGGAACTCTGCAGTCAGTTGGCTATATCTTTCCCTTTCACCTTTGCCTTTCACATCTCTTCTTTTCTCAGCTATTTATAAGACCTCCTCAGAAAACCACTTTGTCTTCTTGTATTTCTTATTCTTGGGAATGTTTTTAGTCACTGCCTACTGTATGGTACAGACTCCCATCCATACTTCTTTGGGCACTCTGCAGACCAGATCTAGTCCCTTGAATCTATTCACCACCTTCCCTGCATAAACGTACACTATTTGAGTCAGGTCATACCTGAATGCTCTAGTAGTTTTCCCTACTTTCTTCAATTTGGGTCTGAATTTTGCAATAAGGAGCTGATGATCTGAGCCACAGTCAACTCCAGGTCTTGTTTTTGCTGACAGGATAGAGCTTCTTCATCTTTGGCTGCAAAGATTATAACCAATCTGATTTGAGTATTGACCATGTGGTGATGTCCATGTGTAGAGTTGTCTCTTGTGTCATTGGAAGACGGTGTTTGCTATGACCACTGTGTTCTTGGCAAAATTCTGTTAACCTTTGTCCTGCTTCATTTTGTACTCCAAGGCCAAACTTGCCTATTACTCCAGGTATCTCTTGACTTCTTACTTTTGCATTCCAGTCCCCTATGATGAAAGGGACTTCTTTTTGGGGTGTTAGTTCTAGGAGGTCTTGTAGGTCTTCATAGAGTTGTTCAACTTCAACTTCTTTGGCATTAATATCTGGGGCATAGGCTTGGATTACTGTAATGCTGAATGGTTTGCCTTAGAAGTGAACTGAGATCATTCTGTTGTTTTTGAGACTGCAACCATGTACTGCATTATGGACTCTTTTGTTGACTATGAGGGCTACACCATTCCTTCTAAGGGATTCTTGCCCACAGTAGTAGAATAAATGGGTCATCTGAATTAAATTCACCCATTCTGATCCATTTTAGTTTACTGAATCCTAAAATGTCAGTGTTCCCTCTTGCCATCTCCTGTTTGACCACATCCAATTTACCTTGATTCATGGACCAAACATTCCAGGTTCCTATGCAATACTGTTCTTTATAGCAATGGACTTTACTTTCACCACCAGACACAACCACAACTGGGTATCATTTCCACTTTGGCTCAACCTCTTCATTCTTTCTGTAGCTATTTCTCTGCTCTTCCCCAGTAGTATATTGAACACCTACCAACCTGGGGTACTCATCTTTCAGTGTCATAGCTTTTTGCCTTTTCATACACTGCTCATGGGTTTCTCCGGGCAAGAATATTGAAGTGGTTTGCCATTCCCTTCTCCAGTACACATTTTGTCAGGCCCTAACTAGCAGGGACATGACCTTCAGCCACTCCACAGAGCTGAATGGCATACCTGGTGCCCTGGTTGTCCTACTGCTGGTCCTCACTGGGTGTGTAAACCTTCACTAGCCATCTAGTACCAGTCAATGAGCAGCCCTGGATCAAGACAATGGCCCTGCTGGAGTGGCTGGAAACCAGGTCTTGGGGAGGCTGGAGTCAATGTTGGAGGACACCCAGGAGCCTAGTGCTCCCTGGTCTCTCTGCTACCACTGGCCTGGGGCCAATCTCCTACCCAGGGGTCACTATCCACACTGTAACCCATCTGCCGCCAGTGCCGAACTCTGGCCCCAGCCTTTCCTTTCCTCCAGCTCCGCAGGAAGGAGCTGGGGGCACTGGTCATTACCCTGCTCCCACCTTTACTGTGATCTCTGGTCACTTCCCAGGCCACGAACACCTCTTTAGGCTGCCGCTGCCATGTCAACCCACAGCCATCTTGCTGTTCGGCAGCTTGGCAGTTTTATTTGGGCTTTTCTTCGATGTAGGACATTTCAAGGTTTCCAAGGAACACACTCGGAGAAAGCAATGGCACCCCACTCCAGTACTTTTGCCTAGAAAATCCCATGGACGGGGGAGCCTGGTAGGCTGCAGTCCATGGGGTCGCTAGAGTCAGACACGACTGAGTGACTTCACTTTCACTTTTCACTTTCATGCATTGGAGAAGGAAATGGCAACCCACTCCTGTGTTCTTGCCTGGAGAATCCCAGGGATGGGAAGCCTGGTGGGCTGCCAGCTATGGGGTCGCACAGAGTCGGACACGACTGAAGCAACACAGCAGCAGCAGCAGAAGGAACACACTAAATAAAAAAGTTCTATGTCGCTGGTTCTTATTTTGCTGAGTATTCCAGCTGAGGGGAAGAGCTGTACTACCTAAGACAACAGAGGGACAACCAACTGGAAAAGTTAGGGATGTAACTTGTAAAATAGAAAGAGAAACAAGGGACAGAGAAGAAAGATGATTAGAGTATTTTAAGAAGTTTTGCACTGTAGTATGCAACTGAACTGCTTTAGTGAGAATTTCAGAAAATGCTGCAGCTTGACAATACTTTTAGAGTTGGCTTTACGGTAGGGCTTGAGGGAAATGTTGATTACTGGATCTGTTGATTTGTTTTGACTGAAGTTTTCAGAGATTCAACAAAAGGCTAAGCTTGGCCTCTAGGGGAATATTTTTATTTCATATAGGAGAAGACCAGGCCAGGCCCTCATGGTAAGGCAAAACTCTGGGCATCAATTCAAAGAGGAAAAAAAGCAGATGGAATATAAATACTGCTAAGCAAAATACTCATCTTACTATCCAAGATATGATGGATCAGGCAGTGAGAGCTCATACAAAAGGTGATAGAAAGCAGAAACTCAAACAAGGAAGTCAGTTGGTATTGGTGAGGGCCCAAAACAGATGTCAGGAAGTAAGTCACTAGGAGACTCAAGTTCAAGGTAAGAAATTTGACTCATTTCAGCATAAGGTAAAATCTTCCACATTACAGAACTACAGTACTAATCAGAAGCCCATCTCCTCGGGAGTATATAATATACAACAGGAGTCAAATATTTTAAGGTAGAATCTTATAAAGAAAAGCAAATAATTTGGACACCGCAGTGCCAAAGATAGAGAACAACATTTACACAAACACTGGTCAATTAATTATTTTTCAGAAGCTCTTATTAAACTCCTCTGATTTATAAAAAGAATGTATCTAGAATACAAACTTAATAAAACCCTAAAATTGAAGAGAGTCATGGTAGCAGATTGAGAAAAATAAAGAGTTTTGGAAGTCAAGCAAACTATTATACTTCTCATTTACTATGAATTCCTAAAGCCAGAAAATGTTATTCAAAGGTCAAAACTCCATTCCAAATACAAACTTTAGTACTAAAAACAAATACATTGCCAATCATTTCTAGATTATGCAGGGCTCCTGCAAATTAATACTAACCAGAACAGTGTTTACGTCTATAAAAGAAGACTTTGCTTTGTGCCCCACCCCCAGCAATACTGACATCTGAGATAAAGAAACTGGGGGAGGGTAAACTGAGCCTCATAAATACTCCAGATATAATTACAAACATCACAATAACTTTCCTACAGAAAAAGAGGGGGGGAAAGATTGCTTTTGCTATCACCAAGGCTAAAACAGAACATCTCATCAATAATATTATCCCTCTTTTACCTTAAAAAAGGACACCAAGGAAAATACGGAAGAAAGAAAAATACTCAGTATTTGCTGACATTAATTCGAAAGGCACTTGGGCCCCACTGGAGAAGGAAATGGCAACCCACTCCAGTACTCTTGCCTGGAAAATACCATGGACAGAGGAGCCTGGTAGGCTCCAGTCCATGGGGTCGCCAAGAGTCGGACACAACTGAGCGACAGGTTTGTTTGGTTGGTTGGTTTGGGCCCCATATTCTGCAACTCCCAGCTTGAACCCTGATTTCTTGGGTAACCTAGAACTGAAAATATGCATATAAACCTATTACAATCAACTTTCAATTCTATGCCATTATACCTGAATATTAAAAGAGAATACAGAAGCTCACAGGTCATAAATTTTCCCATATTTAAATAACAGTATGGTTCTCTGCATGTGACACTCGAATAAAATATATGCTCTATATTCTACCACAGGGTAATGGCTCTATAAAAAGATGTGCTACATTTTTTACTACTTGCAAGTATAAACTATGCAAGATTAGGAGTGAAATCCTCTGAATTCATTGAGATTTTTAAGCTGATATTGAAAAACTGACAGTGATCAAGAGGCATGAAAAAGAGCTAAGATGCTAGTGAAGATTCCTGAATAGTGCTGAGGAAAGTGACTGATTGTTTAAGAATGTCTTTTTCTCAAAAGAAGATACACACATGGCCAATAAACAATGAAAAGATGCTCAATATCACTAATTATTAGAGAAATGTAAATCAAAATTACAGTGAGGTATCAACTCACACCATTCAGAATGGATATCATCAAAAATCTACAAATAATAAAGGCTGGGGAGGATGTGGAGAAAACGGAAACTTTCTACATTGTTGGTGGAAATGTAAACTGATACAGCAATTATAGACAACAGTATAGAGATTCTTTAAAAACTAGGAATAAATCAACCGTATGGACCGGGCAATCCCACTACTAGGCATATACCCTGAGAAAGCCACAACTGTAAGAGACACAAGTACTCCAGTGTTCACAGCAGCACTACATACAATAGCCAGAACATAGAAGCAACACAGATGTCCATCTAGAGATGAATGGATAAAGAAGATGAGGTACATATATACAATGGAAAATTCAGTCACTCAGTTCAGTTGCTCAGTCATGTCCAACTATTTGCAGCCCCATGGACTGCAGGACACCAGGCCTCCCTGTCCATCACCAACTCCCGGAGTTCACACAAACTCATGCCCATTGAGTCAGTCATGCCATCCAACCATCTCATCCTCTGCCATCCTCGCCTCGACCTGTCTTCAATGTTTCCCACTATCAGGGTCTTTTTAAATGAGTCAGCTCTTCGCATTAGGTGGCCAAGTATTGGAGTTTCATCTTCAACATCAGTCCTTCCAATGAATATTCAGGACTGATCTCCTTTATGATGGACTGGTTGGATCTCCTTGCAGTCCAAGGGACTCTCAAGAGTCTTCTCCAGCACCACAGTTCAAAAGCATCAATTTTTCAGGGCTCAGGTTTATTTATAGTCGAACTCTCACATCCATACATGATTAATGGAAAAACCATATCCTTGACTAAATAGACCTTTGTTGGCAAACTAATGTCTCTGCTTTTTAATATGCTGTCTAGGTGGGTCATAACTTTTCTTCCAAGAAGCAAGTGTCTTTTAATTTCATGGCTGCAGTCACCGTCTGCCATGATTTTGAAGCCCAAAAAAATAAAGTCTGACACTGTTTCCACTGTTTCTCCATCTATTTGCCATGCAGTGAGCGACCGGATGCCATGAAGTGATGCGACTGGAGGCCATGATCTTTGTTTTCTGAATGTTGAGCTTTCAGCCAACTTTGTCACTCTCTTTTGGTTTCATCAAGAGGCTCTTTAGTTCCTCATCACTTTCTGCCTTAAGGGTGGTGTCATCTGCATATCTCAGGTTATTGATATTTCTCCCAGCAATCTTGACTCCAGCTTGTGCTTCCTCCAGCCCAGTGTTTCTCCCAATGTACTCTGCATAGAAGTTAAATAAGCAGGGTGACAATATACAGCCTTGACGTACTCCTTTGCCTATTTGGAACCAGTCTGTTGTTCCATGTCCAGTTCTAACTGTTGCTTCCTGACCTGCATATAGGTTTCTCAAGACGCAAGTCAGGTGGTCTGGTATTCCCATCTCTTTCAGAATTTTCCACAGTTTATTGTGATCCACACAGTCAAAGGCTTTGGCATGGTCAGTAAAGCAGAAGTAGATGATTTTCTGGAACTCTCTTGCTTTTTTCAATATCCAGCGGATGTTGGCAATTTGATCTCTGGTTCTTCTTTTTTTTTTTTTAATATAAATTTATTTTAATTGGAGGTTAATTACTTTACAATATTTTATTGGTTTTGCTATACATCAACATGAATCCGCCACAGGTGTACACGTGTTCCCCATCCTGAACCCCTCTCCCTCCTCCCTCCCCTTACCATCCTTCTGGGTCATCTCAGCCCCAAGCATCCAGTATCATGCATCGAACCTGCTTGAACATCTGGAAGTTCACGGTTCACGTATTGTCGAAGCCTGGCTTGGAGAATTTTGAGCATTACTTTACTAGCGTGTGAGATGAGTGAAATTGTGCGGTAGTTTGAGCATTCTTTGGCATTGCCTTTCTTTGGGACTGGAATGAAAACTGACCTTTTCCAGTTCTGTGGCCACTGCTGAGTTTTCCAAATTTGCTGGCATATTGAGTGCAGCACATGAGGTTTCACAGCATCATCTTTCAGGACTTGAAGTAGCTCAACTGGAATTCCATCACCTCCACTAGCTTTGTTCATTGTGATGCTTCCTAAGGCCCACTTGACTTCATGTTCCAGGATGTCTGGCTCTAGGTAAGTGATCACACTATCGTGACTGTCTGAGTCATGGAGACCTTTTTTGTACAGTTCTTCTGTGTATTCTTGCCACCTCTTCTTAATGTCTTCTGCTTCTGTTAGGTCCATACCATTTCTGTCCTTTATTGAGCCCATCTTTGCATGAAATGTTCCCTTGGTATCTCTATTTTTCTTCAAGAGATCTCTAATCTTTCCCATTCTGTTGTTTTCCTCTATTTCTTTGCACTGATCACTGAGGAAGGCTTTCTTATCTCTCCTTGCTATTCTTTGAACTCTGCATTCAAATGGGTATATCTTTCCTTTCCTCCTTTGCTTTTGGCTTTTCTTCTTTTCACAGCTATTTCTAAGGCCTCCTCAGACAGCCATTTTGCTTTTTTGCAATTGTTTTTCTTGGGGATGAACTTGATCCCTGTCCCCTATACAATGTCATGAACCTCTGTCCATAGTTCATCAGGCACTGTGTCTATCAGATCTAGTCCCTTAAATCTATTGCTCACTTCCACCGTATAATCGTTAGATATTTGATTTAGGTCATACCTGAATGGTCTAGTGGTTTTCCCTACGTTCTTCAATTTAAGTCTGAATTTGGCAATAAGGAGTTCATGGTCTGAGCCATAGTCAGCTCCCAGTCTTTTATTTTTTTGCTGACTGTATAGAGCTTCTCTATCTAGACTGCAAAGAATATAATCAATCTGATTTCAGTATTGACCATGGTGGTGGTGATGTTCATGTGTAGAGTCTTCTCTCGTGTTGCTGGAAGAGGGTATTTGCTATGACCAGTGCTTTCTCTTCGCAAAACTCTATTAGTCTTGCCCTGCTTCATTCTGTACTCCAAAGGCAAATTTGCCTGTTACTCCAGGTGTTTCTTGACTTCCTACTTTTGCATTCCAGTCCCCTATAATGAAAAGGACATTTCTTCTGGTGTTAGTTCTAAAAGGTCTTGTAGGTCTTCATAGAACTGTCCAACTTCAGCTTCTTCAGTATTACTGGTTGGGGCATAGACTTGAATTATTGTGATATTGAATGGTTTGCCTTGGAGATGAACACAGATCTTCTGCTATTTTTGAGACTCTGTAGTTTTTGAGGTTGCCATTAACCCCACCATACAGCTGCCAGAACTTACACAGGACTGCGAAATAGACTCTTGGAGGGCACAACAGAACCTTTGCACCAGGACCCAGGAGAAGGGAGCAGTGACCCCACAGGAGACTGTCCCAGACTTGCCTGTGGATGTCTGGAAGTCTCTGGCGGAGATGTGGGTTGGCGAGAGCCTACTGCAGGGTTGGGGGCACTGAGTGTAGCAATACATGCAAGGGATCTTTTGAGGGAGGTCACCATTATCTTTATTACCTCTGCCATAGTTTAGCCCCAGGTAAACAGCAGGAGGGAACACAGCTCCACCCATCAACAGAAAATTGGATTAAGATTTAGTGATCATGGCCCCACCCATCAGAATAAGACCCAGTTTCCCCCTCAGTCTATCCCATCAGGAAGCTTCCATAAGCCTCTTATCCTTCTTCATATAAGGACAGGCGGACTGAAAATTACAGTCACAGAAAACTAACCAGTCTAATAACATGGACTACAGCCTTGTCTAACTAAGTGAAACTATGAGCCATGCCATGTAGGGCCACCCAAGACGGATGGGTCATGGTGGAGAGTTCTGACAAAATGTGGCAAACCACTTCAGTATTCTTGCCTTGAGAACCCCACAAACAGTATGAAAAGGTAAAAAGATAGGACACTGAAAGATGACCTCCCCAGGTTGGGAGGTGCCCAATATGGTACTTGAGGTCAGTAGAAAAATAACTCCAGAAAGAATGAAGAGATTAAGCCAAAGCAAAAACAATACCCAGTTGTGGATGTGACTGGTGATAAAAGCAAGGTCCGATGCTGTAAGAAGACACTTGAGAGTCCCTTTGACTTCAAGGAGATCCAACCAGTCCATCCTAAAGGAGATCAGTCTTGAATGTTCACTGGAAGGACTGATGTTGAAGCTGAACTCCAATACTTTGGCCATCTGATGTGAAAAGCTGACTCATTTGAAAAGACCCTGATGCTGAGAGAGACTGAAAATGAGAGGAGAAGGGGCTGACAGAGGTTGAAGTGGTTGGATAGCATCACCGACTCAATGGACATGAGTTTGAATAAACTCTGGAAGTTAATGATAGACAGGGAGGCCTGGCGTGCTGCAGTCCATGGGGTCGCAAAGACTCAGATACAACTGAGCGACTGAACTGAACTTCACTCGATGGTGATCTCCTCCAAGAGGGCTTATGCCATACCCAAGTCTGCTGCACCCAGAGCCCCTGTCCCTGTGGCAGACCACCGCCAACCTGTACCTCCACAGGACACACTCAAACACAGTTCTGTCTCAGTCTCTGTGGGGTCCCTGGGTTCTGGTTCTCAGAAGGTTTGTTTGAGCTCTCTGAGTGTGCTTGGAGGAAATAGGGTTTGATTTTAAGCATGAATTCACCCCTCCTACTATCTTGCTGGGGCTTCTCCTCCGCCCTTGGGCTGCGCAGCACTGGAGCGTTGAGTGGCCAAGAGGAGATACCCCACATCCAAGGTCAGGAGAGGTGGCTGTGCTTCGCTGGACCAGCCGTGTGGAGATACCCCATGTCCAAGGTCAGAGAAAACCCAGTAAGACAGTAGGCACTGGAGCGGCTGTGAGGAGATACCCCACAATGGAACATTATTCAGCCATAAAAAACAAATTTGAGTCGATTCTAGTGAGGTAGATGAATCTAGAGCCTGTTACACAGAGTGAAGTAAGTCAGAAAAAAAGAAAAACAAATATTGTATATTAACCTGTGTGTGTGTGTGTGTGTGTATATATGGAATCTAGAAAAATGGTACTGATTAAATTATTTGCAGGGAAGGAATGGAGACACAAATGTAGAGAATGGACTTCTGGACACAGTGGGAGAAGGAAAGAGTTGACAAATGGAGAAAGTAGGATCAACATATATACATTATCAGGTATAAAACAGATAGCTGGTGAGAAGTTGCTGTGTAACACAGGGAGCCCAGCCTGGCATTTTGTGATGACTTACAGAGGCAGGATGGGCAGAGGGGAGGGGAGGAAGAAGATATATGTATAATTACAGTTGATCTGCATTGCTGTACAGCAGAAATCAACACAACATTGTAAAGCAATTTTACTCCAGTAAAAAATTATATTAAAATAAAAGAAAGAGATTGATTATTATTGGCACTGGCCAAAAAGCATGTTGCAGTGCAGGTACACCTACAACATAATTCACTGCATGAAGCCATACCTAAGATCGATATTACCCCAAAGGGGTGTTTTATAGTTTGTGAGAATAGAAATGAGGTATTACTCACTACTATAAAACCAATCCTGACATCAAGTAAATGCTCAATAAATTCATGCTGAGGAAATGAATTAATGCAAAAAATGAATAGATCAGGCTCCGAGAAGAAATGAAATACAATGCGAAAGGGAACAATCTAAACAGCAAGCTCAACTTGAAGAATATTTGTTCAGACTCCAAAATCTTCTCTAACATAAAAGTGCATCTTGCTGCCCAGAAGCCTGAGCAGCACACACCTTGAGTACTTCAGTCCTGGTTCAGATCCCAGAAGAGCAAAGCCACTTACATGGTCTAAGCTGAACAGTGGTAGGAGAATGGACAAAGCTAACACCAAGTCACAAGAGCAAGAAAACATTAAGAGTAGCTACCACTTAGTGAATGTTACCACATGACAGATACTGTACTAACCATTTTCGGGCTTTACTCATTTAAAAGTGAAAGTGAAAGTCACTCAGTCGTGTCCAACTCTTTGCAACCCCATGGACTATACAGTCCCTGGAATTCTCCCAGGCCAGAATACTGGAGAGGGTAGCCTTTCCCTTCTCCAGGGGATCTTCCCAACCCAGGGATTGAACCCAGGTCTCCTGCATTGCAGGCGGATTCTTTACCAGCTGAGCCACAAGGGAAGCCCAATCACTTTCCAGGCTTTACTCATTTACTCTTCACAAAATACTTTGAGGTGTTTATTATTATTCTCATTTTACAGATGAGGAATCTGAGACCCACAGAGTTGAAGCTCAACAGCATACTCAACAGCACACAGCTGATCTTAAAAATGAACCTAGGATTTGAACAAGGGCTGTCTAATCACAAAGACTTTTTTCTGTTATAACACCATCTGGAATGATAGAGTTGCTCCTAGCTTCTGGAGGTTCTAACAGACTAATTACATTCAATCTTTTCAAGTTGACCCTAACCCTCCAAACCAATTTGCTGCAACAGGTCATTATGACCACCCTGGAACAGAATTCTTTGTGACACTTCCAGACTTTGTCATCAAACACATTTCACATGAATGAGATGACTTTTAGATCTAATTGACATCTTTTGTAATCTGGGGCAAAACTGAATAGGAGAAAAGAAAAAAAAGTATGGGGAGAAGGGCAAGTAGGTGGGGGAAAGAAGTAAGAAAAACAACAAGAGGACAAGGGTATAGAGGGAAAGGGGAAAACAGAGGCTGAGACAGACACCAGA
Organism: Bubalus kerabau; assembly: GCF_029407905.1. Taxonomy (NCBI): domain Eukaryota; kingdom Metazoa; phylum Chordata; class Mammalia; order Artiodactyla; family Bovidae; genus Bubalus; species Bubalus kerabau. The sequence goes on along the minus strand of NC_073639.1, from coordinate 34,368,267 downwards.
TTATTATTTGAAAGCTGTTACTCTGCTAAATGAAACCTGGTACTCCAGGGTCTTTGAAAAGTTAAGTGAAAAAATGAGAGATTTTTGCCAATAGACCCAGTAAAAATAAGCAGTTACAACAGTACAGCCCATTGTTTTGAACCTTCCTTAGCCTACTTACTAAATTTAAACACAACAGCCAGTTTCATAAATTCTTTCCACTATTCTACCTCTGTTTTTTTAATGTAGGTTGAAATTGGAACATTCTCTGTTCCTTTTCTCCATCTTTCAAATAAGTCCTAATAACATTCTCTCAGGCCCCTGCATGACCAAGACTCACAATGCCTACACATGTCCAGCTATGTTTCGAAGGGTCTTTGGACAGTTTTTTTCCTAGTGATCTATGACTTTATTCTTCCGTTATTACTACCTTTACTTTAAAAAGGCTCGATTTAAGTGGTTCATCTAGTTTTACTTATGTTATCTCCAGTAAAATTATACACAACTCTGCTATGAACTCCAAAACCAAGATGCAGTTTTACTTTTTACTTTCAAATCACTTTAACTAATTGCTTCCCTATGAAGCTTGTATCAAGTGGTTAATCATGTCAACAACACTACCCTGGCTGCCATAGAAGATTTCCTCACCACTTACCCTCTGCTGTAACCACTGGATCACACCACAAAGCACTGAAGTTGGATTTACCATTCACTAGGTTCCAGGCACTGGGCAAGGTGCCACTTCACAGTCATGGACAAATTTCATAATCTTTTTTCTCCTCTGATATCCCCAGTTGAAAGAGTTAAGATACTAGGTCAATTTTTTCTACCATTTATTCATACTACCCAATCTGAGCTGGGCTCTTATTAATAAGTTTATTCAGAACTTCATTCCATTATCCATATGTAAAACTATGTGTTCAGTCTTTACCATACGCCAAGTCTAATTCCAGGCACGTCAAATATGATGAATAAATGAGCCAGACAAAATCTCCATCGTCATGATGCTTACAATTTATAAAAGACACACTAAAAGTATATCATATCAAGTAATGATAAATGTTATGAAAAAGCAACACTACATTTAAATTTGTTTAAATTTCCATCTAAAATTGTTTCCCTAACACATTCCCTTTAGTGATTCTGTCAATTCCTTTTTACCTTTATCATATCTTCAGTCCTATATAAAGTCCCCTAAATCTCTGTAGATAAACCTTTCCTTTAATTTTACAGAAGAGATCGAGGATGGTCGTCATTTATATTCTTGGTTGCTCTACCACTCAAACTATCTCTATACTTTCAGGGAGAAAGCTGTCAGTTACAAGCAAAAGGAAACTCAACTCAACTTTGTTTATATGCTGTGTCATTTCAGTCATGTCTGACTCTTTGTGACACTTTGGACCATAGCCTGCCAGGATCCTCTGTCCCTCTGTCCACGGCAAGAATATTGGAGTGAGTTGCCATTCCCTTCTCCCGGGGATCTTCCCAACCCAGGGATTTAACTCACATCTCTTACATCTCCTACACTGGCAAGTGTAATGCCACCTGGGAAGACTCCCAAGCTGGTTTATACAATAAAGAAATTAATTGACTTACATAAATGAAAATTCTAGAAGTAACTGGACTTTGGGCACAACAAGACAAAGATCCAGTTCTTTTAATTTTCTCTATTCTGCCCTTTTCCATGTTCAAGTTTCATCCTCAAGCTGCACTGCGTTCCCTCAACTGAAAGAGTGCTGTCTGCAGCATGCTTTCTCATTCACATACTGGGAGTGAGACTGAGTCACTTTTATAGCATCATAAAAAAAAAAAATCCTAAACTCTGATTAAGTGAAGTCCTCAGTCGTGTCTGACTATTTGTGACCCCATGGACTGTAGCCTACCAGGCTCCTCCATCCATGGGATTTTCCAGGCAAGAGTACTGGAGTGGGTTGCCATTTCCTTCTCCAGGTGATCTTCCTGACCCAGGGATTGAACCTAGGTGTCCCGCATTGCAGGCAGACGTTTTACTGTCTGAGCCACCAGGGAAGTTCCCCAAACTCTGATTAAACCATCACTAAAACAATTATAAGGAAATGCCTTGGGGAAGACTAGATTAAGTCTGAGTTTATCATGGAGCAAAACAGGTGGAACTACACTGATAAGCTTAGGACAATGAGAAGCAAACTCAAAGCTGGGATCAATTCCACTAACCTGCATAGCGAGGGAATGGTGGCATGAATAATGAGACCACCACATTGTTCCTTTATTCTTTCCTCCACAGTATGTTCCTGAAATCAGTATCCTTCCTACCAGCTAAGACAATTTGCATTTGGAATAACCATTGTTCTAAAAACTTACAAAATAAATCTGAAATTCAGAGTAATTCCAAATAAATTTTTAAAGTGTTGCTATATTGCACTGTGCTACATAATTATGTAGCCAAATTACATTTGTATTGCCTATTCTGATTAACTGACGAGTATTATACAGTTTTATCAGGTGTATTTATTTTGTGTATGCTGCATCTCTTAAAACATCTATATCCAATGACTGTTGCAGTAACACTTACTGAAGGGAAGCAAAGAAACTAAGGTCTTAGACTTTACACGTCCATGCTTGTGTGCTTGCTAAGTCACCTCAGTCATTTTCAACTCTTTGTGACCCCATGAACTGTAGCCCGCCAGGCTCCTCTGTCCATGGGATTCTCTGAGCAAGAATACTGGAGTGGATCAGTATCTTCCTGACCCAGGGATCGAATCCACATCTTTTATGTCTCCTGCATTGGCAGGCAGGTTCTTGACCACTAGCACTACCTGGGAAGCCCCTTAGACCACTTAGGGATGGAGATATGGAAAACAACCCAGACTAGCTAAAGTTTTAGACAAAAGTGAGGGGAAATTTAAACTGGATCATAAAGGTGAGAAATTATGACTGTCAACTATGTCCTTAAGAACAGTTTCAGTAGAAAGGACTAAATAGTTTATTTCACTAATCATCTTGATTCAAGATTTTTATATAATGGTAAGTGGCCATTGCTTGGAAAAAGATACTGACTGAAATTGAATCTTTCTTTGAAAGGATAAATAAAACATCATGTTTTCCTCAAAATAGAGACCCTATATTATAATGTGGGAGCTAACTATCATGGGAAAGTACATGTGGATCTGTATCACATAAAATTCATATACAATTTCTGCTAAGTCCAGCTCCCAGAACTTGAAATGCTCGCTCAAATCAGTTTCTTGTACTTTGAGAAAGATCTGTTATTAAAATAAATAAGAAATGTGAAATTTAAATTAGTTGCCCCATTTAATAGACATTTAGCATCTATCTTTCATGTGAAATAACAATAAATCAATCATAACAGCTACTTATTCAGATTTTAATACTATGATACCCATAATTTAATCATTCTTTATAATTAGGAAAACATTCTGGGATATTACACTGACTACTTGTTACCTATGAACATCTATAAACAATAAATATCATCTATCAAGGTCTTAACAAAGCATATGAGTGACAATTAACGTGACTTACAATGATTAAATGCTGGATAACAGAAATTTTCCTGAATAAGCTTTTTCTTTTTTATTTCAAAAGAACACAAGGAGAGACTATATGCATACATGTCCTCAAAATGAAGCTGCTTTCTTTCTCAAGAACAAAGAATATCTCAAGTATAATGACCCACGGGGGCCCAATGCAGTAGAAGAAATACACTGATAGACACAGAACATAACCAATTTGTTCCCATGCCAGTTATTTGCTACTAGGAAAGTATAAAAGTACACTTTTCCAGTTTCCTGTCACTATCAAATGAACATTTATCTTTTGTGTCTTTACCAAGTCTAGCTATAAGCTTCCTATGTGGCTACTAGGTTACTCTACAGTTTCTTGAATTCACATGAATTAAAATTTCACGTTCTCCTATAAAATTTTACCCTGGATTCAGAAGGATTATAATGATTACTTTCTGATTCATTCATCACAATTTTTTTTCATTATTACACTTAGCCTAATTTTCAAAACTACTTACTAAACTAAAATTACTTTTTAACCTTCAATCTACTTGAAACACTGCATTATCCTTTGTCCACAGTTCTTTCTCCCTTAAAGAGAGTAGTCTTTTTTGAGAGGGGGATCAAGACAGAAGAATAAGAAAGCATGGACAAAAACATATAAAAAATACACTTACATATGGAGCAACTCTACCAGAAACTAAGTGGAAACTGGCAGAACTCCTACACAACCAGAGTAGCAAGAAAGATGTCTACATAACTGGGTAGGGTGGGAAAAAAAGGCATGATGTAGAAACCAACGACCAAAAGGTGTCTGTAAGGAAGAGAAGGTCTACAGAGTGGATTCTTGCCCTAGGGAGTAAGTGGGTCAGCCTACAATCTGGACATCCCAGTCCTAGGGTCCTATTCGGAGAAGAAAGCCCCCTTGCCTGCTGGAAAATCCACTGAAACAGATAGAAAAGCTAGAGAAGTCTAGACTCTACCTGTAAGGAGTGCCCCCATGCTGGCCTGCTATCTATCAGGCTGGAGAGAGTCTCACATTGGCATCTCACACTTCCTGCTGCACTTTCCAATCCAAAGGGGCATATGTGCTGTCCCTCCTCACTCCTACTAAAGCCTGGTGCAACAGGCCATACATAGATTGGTCTAGTACAAAGAGACTAGATGAGAGCATAGGTTTGGTATAGTACAAAGAGACAGACTAGGGCTCCTGGAGTGTATCAGGGTGGAGTCACAGAGACCATTGTCAGCTTGTGAACAGGGACAGTGGGTCAAGTTGAGGCAGACATTGTCGGCCCAGGCACAGGGCAGTGTCACAAGAAAACAGGCCAAGTGTTGAATCACTGGGAGTGGACTCCATCCAGCTAGGCAAACACAACCCTGAGGGTCTGAGATGTGATCTAGATGGAGTCATGGAGCCTACTGTCAGTACATGCACAGTGGTGGCAGGCCCAGCCATGGCAGACACTGTCAGCATGCATACAGGGTGGTGTCACCAGAATGCACGACTGTCAAGCAGTGAATCTTGGCCAAACAGGCCGCAGGGCAGAAGTACACAGCAGTTTGTTTCCCAACAAGAAGACCCTGTTCTCCCCATTCAACACCATAGCTTAGTGCTAGCTCTGAAGCAGACAGGTCCTGGGAGAAGTCTGCCACAGAGGCATTCCAGATCTCAGGCAACAGCACAGTCACCTCAATTCTGACAGCCGCAATGCCTCAATCCCCAGCCCCAATCTACTCCACACCATAGCCATGCACCAGATATGGGATGAACACAACAGAGAATGAGATGCAGCCATGAGTTGCTCCTGAGAAGAACCAAGGATGCCTACACAAATGGCATGGAGATCTTCTGTGACCACAGAGGACAAATGGCAATAAGTACATGCCTATCCGTAATTACTTTAAATATCAATGGATTAAATGCTCCAATTAAAATCCACAGGGTGGCAGATTGGATAAAAAGACAACAGAAGTCCTAAATGTCACGAAAGACCAGCTGGACTTAATTGATATCGACAGTACACGGCATCCAAAAACCCAGAATACATTTCTTTCAAGGGTACAGAGAACATTTGCTAGAGTATGACACAATAGGACACAAAACAAACCTCAACAAATTTTGTTGTTTAGTCACTCAGTCCTGTCTGACTCTGCAACCCCATGGAATGTAGCCCACCAGGTTCCTCTGTCCATACCATCTCCCAGGAAAGAATATTGGAGTGGGTTGCCATTTCCTTCTCCAGGGGATCTTCCCAACCCAGGGACTGAACAGGGGTTTCCTGCATCAGCAGGTGGGTTCTTTATCACTGAGCCACAAGGGAAGTCCTCAAAAAATTTAAGAGGACAGAAGTTACTTCAAGTAACTTTTTTGACCACAACAGTGTGAAACTAGATATCAAAACCCTAGAAGAAAAAGAGGGAAAGCACAAACATATGCAGACTAAACAAGCTACTTAAAAAACCAATGGGACAATAATCAAATCAAAGAAAAAAATTAGAAAATAGCTCAAGACAAACAACAATGAAAATAAAACCTTACAAAATTTACAGAATGCAGAAAAAGCAGTCTGTTCTAAGAGAAAACAGATATATAACCCTTCTCAACAAACAAGAAAAATCTCAAATGAACAATCTAACCTACCACTTAAATGAATTAGAAAAAGAAGAACAAACAAAATCCAAAGTCAGCAAAAGGAAGGAAATAATAAAGACCAGATAAGTAAAATGGAGAACAGAAAAACAATTGAAAAGCTTTAAAAGAAGAATTGGGGAAAAGACCTAAATAGACATTTCTCCAAAGAAGACATACAGAAGGCTTACAAACATGAAAAGATGCTCAATATCACTCATTACTGCTGCTAAGTCACTTCAGTCGTGTCCAACTCTGTGCAACCCCATAGACGACAGCCCACCAGGCTCCCCTGTCCCTGGGATTCTCCAGGCAAGAACACTGGAGTGGGTTGCCATTTCCTTCTCCAATGCATGAAAGTGAAAAGTGAAAGTGAAGTCGCTCAGTCGTGTCCGACTCCTAGCAACCCCATGGACCGCAAGCCCACCAGGCTCCTCCGTCCATGGGATTTTCCAGGCAAGAGTACTGGAGTGGGGTGCCATTGCTTTCTCCATCACTCATTACTAGAGAAATGCAAATCAAAACTACAATGAGATATCACCTCACACCAGTCAGAATGACCATCATCAAAAAATCTACAAACAGTAAATGCTGGAGAGGATGTGTGAATCAATACAGCCACTATGGAAGACAGTATGTATACCTATGGATGACTTTTGTAGAGCAATTATCCTTCAATTAAAAAATAAATTTTTTTAAAAAAGGAAAAAAAAAAACAAGAATTGGTGTTTTGAAAAGACAACCAAAATTGCCAGTCAGGCTCTTTAAGAAGAAAAGGCAGAGGGTCCTAATAAAATAAGAAATGAAAGATAAGAAATAACAATTGATACCACAGAAATACAAAAAAAAAATCCTGACAGAATTATATAAAGTGAATTATAGGTTAATAAATTGGGCAATCTAGAAGAAATGATTAGGTTTCTAGAAAAGTATAATCTGATAAAACTGAGTCAAGAAGAAATAAATAATTTGAACAGACTGATCACTAGAAGTGAAACAATCTATAATAAATAAACTTCCTGCAAAGTCCATGACTAGATGGCTTCACAGGCAAATTCTACCAACTACACCAAGACTTATAGCTATCTTGCTGAAACTATTCAAAAAAACTGAAGAGGAAGGAACACTCACTCCCAATTCATATTATGAAGCCACTATCACCCTGATATCAAAACCAGAAAAAGACACCACGAAAAAAAAAGAAAATTACAGGCCAATATCTCTGATGAATATAGATGTAAAAATTCTCATCAAAATATTAGTAAACCAAATCAAAGACTATATAAAAAGGGTCATACACTGTGCTTGCTGCTGCTGCTGCTAACTCACTTCAGTCATGTCCGACTCTGTGCGACCCCATAGACGGCAGCCCACTAGGCTTCTCTGTCCCTGGGATTCTCCAGGCAAGAACACTGGAGTGGGTTGGCATTTCCTTCTCCAATGCATGAAAGTGAAAAGTGAAAGTGAAGTCGCTCAGTCGTGTCTGACTCTTAGTGACCCCATGGACTGCAGCCTACCAGGCTTCTCCGTCCATGGGATTTTCTAGGCAAGAGTACTGGAGTGGGGTGCCATTGCCTTCTCCACACTGTGCTTAAGGTGGATTAATTCCAGGATCACAAAATGGTTCACCATAAGAAATCAATCAGTGAGATAGATCACATCAACAAAAAATAAAATTAATATGATCATCTTAATAAACACATAGAAAAGCATTCATCAAAATTCAACATATATTCATTACAAAAACTCTCACAAAGTGGGTATAAAGGGAACATATCTCAACAGAATAAAAGTTATTTATGAAAAACTACAGCCAACATAGTATTTCTTGGTAAAAAAAAATTAAAATCTTGCTAAATTCAGGAACAAAGATGCACACTCTCACCACTTCTATTCAACATAGTATTGGAAATCCTAGTCAAAACAATCAAACAAGAAAAAGAAATAAAAGGGATCCAAACTGGAAGAAGAGAGGTAAAACTGTCACTATTTGCAGATGATATGATACTCTATATAGAGAAACCCTAAAGTCTCCACACAAAAAACTATTAGCACTAACTGAATTCAGCAAAATACCAGGATATAAGATTAATATAGAGAAATCCATTGCATTTTTTACACTAATAATGAAATATCAGAAACAAAGAGTACAAAAGCAGTCCTGATTAAAATCACTTCAAAAAATAATAAAATACCTAAGAATAAAAATAACCAAGGCAGTTATGGACCTGGATGCTGAAAACTATAAAACACTCATAAAGGAAATTGAAGATGGAGTTTAAAGAAAAGATACATCATATTCCCGGATTGATAGAATTAATTTTGTTAAAATGGCCACTGCACCCAAAGCAATCTATAGATATAAAGTGATCCCTATCAAATTACCCCTGATATTTCTCACAAAACTAGAACAAATAATTCTTAAATTTATTTGGAACCAGAAAAGACCCAAAGTTGGCAAAGCAATTCTGAGGGAAAAGAACAAAGCTGGAGGCATAACCCTTACAAATTTCAGACTATACTACAAATATACAGTAATCAAAGCAGCACAAAAATACAGATCAATTGAACAGAACAGAGAGCCCAGAAATAAACCCATGTACCTATGGTTAATTAATTAATTAATTAAAAGGAGGCAATAAAATGGAGAAAACAGAGTCTTTCCAACAAATTGTGTTGGGAAAGCTGGACAGATACATGTAAACCAATTCAATGAGAACATTTCATCACACCATATACAAAAATAAACCCCAGAAGGTTTAAAGATCTAAATATAAGATATGACACCATAAAACTTCTATAAATAATACAGGCAAAACATTCTCTGATGTAAGTTGCAGCAGTATTTTCTTAGATAAGCCTTCCAAGGCAAAAGAAATGAAAGCAAAAAATAAATAGGACCTAATCAAACTTAAAAGCCTTTGCACAGCAAAGGTAACCATCAACAAATGAAAAGACAACCTAGAGAATAGGAGGAAATGTTTACAAATGATGCAACCCACAGGGGTTAATATTCAAAATACACCAACAGCTCAAACAACTCAATATCAGAAACACAAACAACCCAATCAAAAAATGGGCAGATGTAGTATACAGTCTGAAGTCAGGAAGATCGAATGCTCCAGTTCCATTCTTCTTTCTCAAGATTACTCTGGCTATTCAAGGGTTTTTGTGTTTCCACACTAACTGAAATTATTTGTTTTAGTTCTGTGAAAAATACCTTTGGTAGCTTGATAGGGATTGCATTCAATCTATAGATTGCTTTGGGAAATATATTCATTTTCACTATATTGATTCTTCCAATCCATGAACATGGTGTATTTCTCCTTCTATTTGTGTCATTTTTTATTTCTTTCATCAGTGTTTTACAGTTTTCTGTATATAGGTCTTTTGTTTCTTTAGGTAAATTTATCCTAAGTATTTTATTCTTTTCATTGCAATGGTAAACAAGATTGTTTCCTTAATTTCTCTGTTTTTTCATTGTTTACAGGAATGCAAGGGGTTTCTGTGTATTAATTTTATATCTTGCAACTTTACTATATTCATTGATTAGCTCTAGTAATTTTCTTGTGGTGTCTTTAGGGTTTTCTATGTAGAGGATCACGTCACCTGCAATAGTGAGAGTTTTACTGCTTTTTTTTCTGAAATAATCTGGATTGCTTTTACTTCTTTTTATTCTCTGATGCTGTGGCTAGGACTTCCAAAACTATGCTGAATAGTAGTGGTGAGAGTGGGCACACTTGTCTTTTTCCCAATTTTAGAGGAAATGCTTTCAACTTTTTACCATTGAGGATAATGTTTGTTGTGGGTTTGTCATATATGACTTTTAATATGTTGAAAAATGTTCCTTCTATGCCTGCTTTCTGGAGAGTTTTTATCATAAGTGGGTTTTGAATTTTGTCAAAGGCCTTCTATGCATCTACTGAGATAATCATATGGGTTTAGTCTTTCAATTTGCTAATACAGTGTATCACATTGATTTGTGAATACTGAAGAATCATTGCATCCCTAGGATAAAGCCCACTTGGTCATGATATATGATCTTTATAATATGTTGTTGGATTCTGTTTGAGAGAATTTGAAGAGGAGTTTTGCATCTATGTTCATCAGTGATATTGGCCTGCAGTATTCTTTTCTGTGGCATCTTTGTTTGGTTTTGGTATTAGGGTGATGGTGGGCTCATAGAATGAGTTTGGGAGTTTATCTTCCTCTGAAATTTTCCTGAAGAGTTTCAGTAGGATAGGTACTAAATTTTTGGTAGAATTCACCTGTGAAGCCATCTGGTCCTTTTGTTTGTTGGAAGATTTTTTATTATAGTTTTGATTTCTGTGCTTGTGATTGGTCTGTTCAGATCTTCTATTTCTTCCTGGTTCAGATTTGAAAGGTTATACTTTTCTAAGAATTTGCCCATTTCTTCTAAGTTGTCCATTTTATTGGCATATAGTTGCTCATAGTAGTCTCTTATACTGTCTTGTACTTCAACCCAGCAATCCCACTGCTGGGCATACACATCGAGGAAACCAGAATTTAAAGAGACACATATACCGCAATGTTCACTGTAGCACTGTTTACAATAGCTAGGGCATGAAAGCAACCTAGATCTCCATCAGCAGACAAATGCATAAGGAAGTTGTAGTACATATACATAATAGAATATTCAGTTCAGTTCAGTCACTCAGTCATGTCCGACTCTGTGACATCATGGACTGCAACACATCAGGCTTCCCTGTCCATCTCCTACTTCCAGAGCTTGCTCAAACTCATGTCCATTGAGTTAGTGATCCCATCCAGCCATCTCAACTTCTATCATCCTCTTCTCCTCCTGCCTTCAATCTTTCCCAGCATCAGAGTCCTTCCCAATGAGTCAGTTCTTCACATCAGATGGCCAAAGTATTGGAGTTTCAGTTTCAGCATCAGTCCTTCCAATGAACATTCAGGACATTGACTGGTTTGATCTCCTTGCAGACCAAGGGGCTCTCAAGAGTCTTCTCCAACACCACAGTTCAAAAGCATCAATTCTTCAGCAATCAGCTTTCTTTATAGTCCAACTCTCACATCTATACATGACTACTGAAAAAAACAATAGCTTTTATTAGATGGACCTTTGTTGGCAAAGTAATGTCTCTGCTTTTTAAGATGTTGTCTAGGTTGGTCATAGTCTTTCTTCCAAAGGGCAAGTGTCTTTTAATTTCATGGCTGAAGTCACCATTTACACTGATTTTGGAGCTCAAGAAAATAGTTTCTCACTGTTTCCATTGTTTCCCCATGTATTTGCCATGAAGTGATGGGACCAGATGCCAATGATATCAGTTTTAGAATGTTGAGTTTTAAGCCAACATTTTCACCCTCCTCTTTCACTTTCATCCAGAGGCTCTTTAGTTCTTCTTAGCATTCTTCCATAAGGGTGGTGTCATCTGCATATCTGAGGTTATTGATATTTCTCCCAGCAGTCTTGATTCCAGCTTGGGCTTCATACAGCCCAGTATTTCACATGATGTATTCTGCATATACATTAAATAAGCAGGGTGACAACATACAGCCTTGATGTACCCCTTTCCCGATTTGGAAACAGTCTGTTGTTCCATGTCCAGTTCTAACTATTGCTTCTTGACCTGCATACAGATTTCTCAGGAGGCAGGTAAGGAGGTCTGGTATTCCTATCTCTTTAAGAATTTTCCACAGTTTGTTGTGATCCACACAATCAAAGGCTTTGGCATGGTCAATAAAGCACAAGTAGATGTTTTTCTGGAACTCTCTTGCTTTTTTGATGATACAATGGATGTTGGCAATTTGATCTCTGGTTCCTCTGCCTTTTCTAAATCCAGCTTGAACATGTGGAAATTCATGGTTCATATATTATTGAAGCCTGGCTTGGAGAATTTTGAGCATTACTTTGCTAGTGTGTGAGATGAGTGCAATTGGTGATAGTTTGAACATTCTTTGTCATGGAGTATTGGAATATTACTCAGCTATGAAAAATAATGCATTTGAGTCAGTTCTAATCAGGTAGATGAAACTGGAGCCTATTATACAGGGTGCAGTAAGTCAGAAACGGAAATACCAATAAAGTATATTAAGGTATTTATATGTAATTGAAAGATGGTAATGGCGATCATACATGCAAGGCAGCAAAAGAAACACAGATGTAAAGAACAGATTTTTGAACTAGGTGGGAGAAGGCGAGGGTGATTTCAGAGAATAGCAATGAAACATGCATGTTACCATATGTAAAATAAGATGACCAGTGCAAGTTCGAAGCATGAAGCAGGGTACTCAAAGCTGGTGCTCTGGGACAACCCAGAGGGACAGAGTGGGGAGGGAGGTTGGAGAGGGTTCAGGATGGGGAGACACATGTCCACCCTTGGCTGATTTATGTCAATGTATGGCAAAAACCATCACAATACTGTAAAGTAATTATCCTCCAATTAAAATAATAATAAAATAAATAAGTTACAGAATAGGGAGTATAGTGACTAATAATATAATATCTTTAGTGACACTAACTAGACCTATTGTCATGATCATCTCATTTTTATATATATAACATATATATAATTACATGTATATATATAAGTGTCAAATCACTATATTATACACCTGAAACTAATGTAAAATTAGTTGATGATTCTTCAAAAAAAAAAAAAATAATAGGCAGATGACCAAAACATTTTTTTTTCAAAGAAGACATACAGATGGCCAACAAGCAAATGAGGAGATGCTCAACACTGTTACTTAGTAGAGAAATGCAAATCAAAACCACAATGAGGTATTACCTCATACAGGTCAGAATGGCTATCATCAAAAAGTCTATAAAAAATAAATACTGGAGAGGATGTGGGAAGAGAACCCTTGTGCACTGTTGGTGGGAATGTAAATTGGTGCAGCTATTATGGAAAATGGAAAATAGTACAGAGGTTATTTTAAAATACTAAGAATTGAGCTACCATATGATTCAGGAGATTAATTCCTGGGAATATATCTCAAAAAGATGAAAACTCTAATTCAAAAAAGATACATGCAACCCAATATTCATTGAAGCATTATGTATCGATACAATAGCCAAGACATGAAAACAACTCAAGTGCCTATCAACAGACAAATGTCTTAAGAAGATGTGTGTGTATACACACACACACACACACACACACACACACACACATATATATATATACATACAGTGGAATATTACTCAGCCATAAGAATTAATCAAACACTGCCATTTGTAGCAACATAGATGGACCTAGAAAATACTATACTTAGTGAAATGCATCAAAGACAGATACTCTATGGTATCAGTTACATGTAGAATCTAAAAATAATACAAATTGAATCTATATACAAAATAGAGACAGACTTAGAGACAAAGAAAACAAACATGGTTACCAAAGGGGAGAGGGAAGGGAGAAGGGACAAATTAGGAGTATGGGATTAACAGAGATAAACTAATATATGAAAACAGACAGGCAACAAGGATTACACAGGGAATTATATTCAATAAACTATTATAATTATCTATAATGGAATATAATTTGAAATATATATATATATATAGCTGAATCACTCTGTAGTATATACACTGACACTAATACTATAAATCAACTATACTGCAATTTAAAAAAAAGAGCCCTTTTAAACTACAATAAATTCAAATCTTTCTGCCTGCCAGGCTCTATGATCATCAGTATTTGATAATTATGTTAACTTAATAATTATTTTAATCAGGAAATAGTCTCCCAAACCATCCTTATGGTCTCTTTGATGTGACTCTAGTGGCTATTCCACAGCAAGACTCCAAGATCCATCAATTGTTCCATAATCTCCTCTCTGTTCCAAATCAACTGCAATTCTCACTGCAGAGGAAAGTGAATAGAGACTCCTGAGGAAGATAAATTGAAAAGGCAAACAGTATAATCTGGAACTGCTATCAAGACAGTGGCAATGATAAATTCCTCAAAAGTAGCTTTAAATGTCTACCCGTTAAACAGATGCAGAAAATAATCCTATGGTTACCAAAGGGGAAAGGGTGCTTTGTGCTAAGTTGCTTCAGTCCGATTCTATGCAACCCTATGGACTGCAGCCTGCCAGGCTTCTCTGTCCATGGGATCTCCAGAGGGATAAATTGGGAGATAGGAATTGACATATGCACACTACTATATATTAAATAGATAACTAATAAGGACCCACTGTATAGCACAGGGAACTCTACTCAATATCCTGTAATGACCTTTATGGGAAAAGAATCTAAAAAACAGTGAATATATGTATATGTATAACTGATTCACTTTAATGTACAGCAGAAAGTAAAGACACTGTAAAAGTAAAAACATTGTAAATCAACTTTACTTCAACAATAATTTTTAAAAATAAAAATAAATGTCTACCCTTTAATACAAATATCACAGTAAAAGCATGCTTTGGAAGGGACTCATCAAGGCAAAATTTTAAACAATTGGGTTTTTTTTCCCCAAAGCACCCAGTTCCCCTCTGAGAAACCCTTCCACAAAGGCTACAGCACCTTGGGCAAAGCAATCAATGTATTTCCAATCCCAAAGAAAGGCAATGCCAAAGAATGCTCAAACTACCGCACAATTGCACTCATCTCACACGCTAGTAAAGTAATGCTCAAATTCTCCAAGCCAGGCTTCAGCAATACGTGAACCGTGAACTTCCTGATGTTCAAGCTGGTTTTAGAAAAGGCAGAGGAACCAGAGATCAAATTGCCAACATCCGCTGGATCATGGAAAAAGCAACAGAGTTCCAGAAAAACATCTATTTCTGCTTTATTGACTATGCCAAAGCCTTTGACTGTGTGGATCACAATAAACTGTGGACAATTCTGAAAGAGATGGGCATACCAGACCACCTGACCTGCCTCTTGAGAAATCTGTATGAAGGTCAGGAAGCAACAGTTAGAACTGGACATGGAACAACAGACTGGTTCCAAATAGGAAAAGGAGTTCGTCAAGGCTGTATATTGTCACCCTACTTATTTAACTTATATGCAGAATACATCATGTGAAACGCTGGACTGGAAGAAACACAAGCTGGAATCAAGATTGCCGGGAGAAATATCAATAACCTCAGGTATGCAGATGACACCACCCTTATGGCAGAAAGTGAAGAGGAACTCAAAAGCCTCTTGATGAAAGTGAAAGTGGAGAGTGAAAAAGTGGGCTTAAAGCTCAACATTCAGAAAACGAAGATCATGGCATCAGGTCCCGTCACTTCATGGCAAATAGATGGGGAAACAGTGGAAACAGTGTCAGACTTTATTTTTCTGGGCTCCAAAATCACTGCAGATGGTGACTTCAGCCATGAAATTAAAAGATGCTTACTCCTTGGAAGGAAAGTTATGACCAACCTAGATAGCATACTCAAAAGCAGAGACATTACTTTGCCAACAAAGGTTTGTCTAGTCAAGGCTATGGTTTTTCCAGTGGTCATGTATAGATGTGAGAGTTGGACTGTGAAGAAGTCTGAGTGCCGAAGAATTGATGCTTTTGAACTGTGGTGTTGGAGAAGACTCTTGAGAGTCCCTTGGACTGCAAGGAGATCCAACCGGTCCATTCTGAAGGAGCTCAGCCCTGGGATTTCTTTGGAAGGAATGATGCTAAAGCTGAAACTCCAGTACTTTGGCCACCTCATGCGAAGAGTTGACTCATTGGAAAAGACTCTGATGCTGGGAGGGATTGGGGGCAAGAGGAGGGATTGGGGACGACAGAGGATGAGATGGCTGGATGACATCACTGACTCGATGGACATGAGTCTGAGTGAACTCCGGGAGTTGGTGATTGACAGGGAGACCTGGCGTGCTGCGATTCATGGGGTCGCCAAGAGTCGGACACGACTGTGAGACTGATCTGATCTGATTTGATCTTCCATCTTACTAATAAAATTCATACTAGAGGATCTCTCGACTCACATTTAGAACTCAGACTCAATATGTCACTAAATGTATCTTTCTTATGTGAATTTTCCTTTCAAATACAATACCAGTGTGTATTGTTAAAAAGCTTTTTTTCCTATTAGACATATTAGAAATATCAGAAGTAAGTTAGAGGAGTACAGTGATCATATGCTGCTTTTCCCTACACAAAACTCAGACTCTGCCATGGAACGAAGGCACAGTGAGACTAATACAATCACTCTGGCTCCCCTAGATCTGAAGTCTAGAACAGAGTGTCTCAAAGACTAATAACTTTTGGTTTCCATCCCAATGTGAGAGATGTACCCTAAAATGGATATGCTTTCTTTCCTGCCTTGATATCCAAGGTTTCTCTGGGTCCTATGTGTTCCTGGTTCCTGTCCTTCAATTCTCAATTCATAGTTGTCCAATACATTTCATTTTTTGCTGTTTGCCAGAGATCATTGCAACTAAAGAAGTTAAATTTATAGAAGTAGAAAATATGGATGCAAAATTGTCCTTACAGGTTGCCTAAAATCACTCTATGTGGACAACAATCTGTGCCATCTTTGCAGCAGGCTGCCTCTACTTCAAATTTTGGAAAACAGAGCAAATGTGAATCCTGTATTTCATTTCCAATTAAAATTACCCGTTATACATATCCTGAATTCTCCTTGGTGTACATTTTTTCTAGCCTCTGACCTTTGCAAGGGCAATATGAAATTAATTAGATTTTTCTCATTTTAACTGAAATGAGAATTAGTTTGTTAGGAAAATCACTGGCTCTTTATGATAATATCCCAAATGTCCAATAGTAATATTAATAAAATACTTTCAGAGGAATAGTAACCAAAAGAGATAAAACAGAAATCAAAAGTATCAGAAAAAGACTGAAGGAAATGTGCTTGTTTTAAGCAAAAGAAATTTTAACGCATGTTGGTATCTTCAAATATGTAAAGAACTATCATGTAGAAAGGTCAAAACTCATAGTAAAAAGTAAATGCTATGGGGTGAATATTTAATTCAATGTGAGAACTGCCTTTCAACTACCATTCCCCCAAAAGGGAACTAACCACAGGTTTAAACTGAAAGTTTCCTACCTCTGAAAATGTTTATGAAGAGGCACAAATAAAATTTGTATGAAACGGTAGGTAATTCAACTATCAGATTCTATATTTCCATGTACTTTAGACTAAAATTTCAGTTATCCTTCTTCATATTTACAGAATAGTGCTATCTAATATCTATTACAACTGAAATATTTTCATGCAGAGGGTAATTATGTATAAAAAGAAATAAATTAACTCCTGAAATTTACCCCCAGACTGAAAGTACAGTCTGCCTGTTTTTATTTCCCTTTAACAATTGTACTCCTTGAATTCACACCTCATATGTTAAACACAAATAATTTTTTCATGTATAATTTTCAAAATAAGTTAGCATTTTCAAAGGAAAAAAAGCTACTTAGGATAACAAACCATAGGAGAAGTACTTGTATCAAGGATTGGCAAATTCCAAAATGTCCTCATCTCAGAGAAACAAGAGCACGTCTACTGGCTAAAGCGTTTTCATATTAACCTGAACCAAATTTTTCATCCATCATTTCCATTTTGGAAGACTTTAGTTATGCGTTTATAGTATTTAACAAGGGTGGTGGGTACATGCTTTATGCAAGTATTCTAAGAAGCTTCTGTATCAGTGTCAGATGAAATAATAAAAATAAATCTCTGCATTCCATGACTAGGATGGGCATAGTAAGAAAAAAAATTTTACAATAACAATATAACTTTTTACAGTGTCACAGGATTTCTCTATCCATATCACAAAAGGCCTCCTGGTAAAATTTATGTACGCCTGCATGCTAAATTGCTTCAGTAATGTCTGACTCTGCAACCCTATGAACTGTAGCTCTCCAAGTTCTTCTGTCCATGAGATTTTCCAGGAAAGAATATGGGAGTGGGATCCATGACCTCCTCCAGGGGATCTTCGCAACCCAGGGACTGAACACATGTCTCTTACATCTCCTGCACTGGCAGGTGGGTTCTATACCAGGAGCGCCACCTGGGAAGCGCCAATTTATGTATCTAACTCTATAGAAAATATGATTATAGCAAAGGAGATGTGGATGGGCAACTTCAAGCACTTAACATGTCAATCCGAAACTAATCATTCTTTTTCCTTGTCTATTCCTACCAATTTTAACATTTTTATAACTAAAAGTATCCTTCAAAACAAATTAATAAAGTTTACCATTGTGCCTACAAATATATAAAACATGCTATTATCATATACACAGGGTACCAAACTTTACAAAGAAATACATTAAAACAAATGCATTACAAATATGAAAGAAAAACTTGCCTTCATGCTGTCTCCAAAAAGGGTCATATCCACAATTGACTTAGGGAATTTAACTCATTAGCTTTAACAATTAGAAATTAATTGATCTGGGGAGTTAAAGGTAGCCTGAATGCATGAATGTTATTCATCTATCTTACATCAAGAAAATTCAGATTCAATATTCCAGCATGGGACCAACCAATCATTCAACAATTATTTATATAATTAAACACAGAAACTAACATACAAATATCACTCCTCTCCTTTGTCTTTATGTAGTATTTTTGTTGCCTGGTAACTTGAAAATATATATTAATAAAATGTATGTTTATGAAGAAGTCCTTTACTCATTTAAATTTTTAAATGTCTATTTTTATGTTGTCTATATATCTCAGAACAATTATTTTCAAAGAACTTGGCAAAGAAAAGAAAGACAAATTTGGAAAGCCATTTAGCCTATCAAATGCTTCATTACATTTCAAGACTGCTAAATTCTGGATAGACTAGAAGAAAAAGGAAGTAGGTATCTACTGCACTAGAATAAATGACACAGACTTCTTTTCTTCTTCCAGATTTAAAATCCATAGCCCAGGCACAACACAGTCTTGTCGGAGACAAAATGTGAGGAAAACACGCAGATTTTGGAACTCCAAGCGGGCACCTTGCAACCTATTCTATATTGAAAATAAATAGCTAAGAACATCATGGGAGGGTTTCCCATTATACTGGTTCTGGAGAGCTGTATTCAGTTCTTAAATACTACTTAGCATTTAGCAATAGTGTTATGTTCTTCTTAAATATTAAATGATATTTAAGAACATTAATAAACCAGAATATAATTCAGAGGTGTGTAGATAGATGGTTCAGTGGTAACAAATCCACCTGCAATGCAGGAGACATGGGTCCAATCCCTGGACTGGGAAGATACCCTGGAGAAGGAAATAACAATCCATTCCAGTATTCTTGCCTGGGAAGTTTCATGGACAGAAGAACCTAACAGGCCACAGTCCATGGGTTTCCAAAAGAGTCAGACATGACTTAGCAACTAAAGAACAAGGGTTTAGATAGAAAGTCACCTGAAACTACATCAAGAGGAACAAATGAAGGAAATAAGACTCCTTATTTTGGAGTAAGAAAAATTAGCAGAACAATAAACAGCCATGATAAGTATCTTCAATTTTGAAGGTTTTTCATGGGTAAGAGAGTTTAGAACTTTTACAGAACTGTCATAAACCATAAGTTACAGAACTTTAATAAACTTTACTTAACACACAAGTTAAGTTCAATAAGAAGAATAAAATACAGAAATATCTGAAGATAAAACTGGCTACCACACAAGACTAGAAGATCTCCTACCACTGGAACTATTCTTGTGTAGGCTGGATAACTACTTGGCAGAAATGGAATAGAGGGAATTCAAGCAACTGGTTGATGAATACCTGAACTATATGAGTTTCAAAGCACTTTTCCAATATTAAGATTCTAAATTCTAAAACAGAAATGCTATACTCTCAATGCTTTCACCATTTTCCTTCAAAGGGAATTCTCACTGTTCTTCTGGAGTATCTACCATAAGCCTGGTAGAAAAGAGGATTTGACTTAAAGCTGGTGAAAGGTCATAGAAATTTGAAAAATGACAGAGTGAAAGTGTTCCATAGAGATAAGCATGCATGCATTGGAGAAGGAAATGGCAACCCACTCCAGTGTTCTTGCCTGGAGAATCCCAGGGACCGGGGGACCTGGTGGGCTGCCGTCTATGGGGTCGCACAGAGTCGGACACGACTGAAGCGACTTAGCAGTAGCAGCATGCACATGCATATGCAGGCACACACACAGACACACAAACTTCCAATCCTAAATTGGAATTAAGAAAAGCCTTGATTGAAAGCAAAGAGAATTAACATACTAAATCTCAAACATAAATATTATGTTTATAAAACACAAATGTGTGGATAGCCAACTTTAAAGGCAGCATTAAGGTAGACATAACTAGACAGAGACTAAACAACAGAAAAGTGTTACTAAAGCAAGCCTAGAATATTTCCAAATTTTGTATCAAATGAGCCCTTGAAATTTTCTGTATTGTTTGACTTTGTTTTACAATGAAAATAAATATCATTAAAAAAAGTGATACTATTTTCATTGAAGAAACATGTGGCAGCTTAAAAATATTTCTTCAAATTACTTGATACGGTCCCATCCAGAGGCAAAGCCAATGTCTCTTCGTCTCAGATCTGGGCTCTGTGACTGACAGACCGATAGAATACATCAGTGTAATGCAGTGCCAGTTTCCACATCAGGTTTTAAAAAAATTGGCAGCTTCCACTTCCTGACTCTTGGGACACTCCTTCTTGGAACATCGCCACCATTCTGTGAGGAAGTTCAAGTACCCAACAGAGAGGCCCACATGGAAAGGAACCAAGGGCCCTGGCCTTCAGCCCCAACTGAGCTCCCCGCCAACTTGAGTCAAAGCCATGAAAGTGAGTCATCTTGGAAACGATCCTTCAGCACCCGCATCAGGTCACCTCAGTTGATACTTTGTGGAGAAAACATGACACTTCCCACTGACCCCTGCAAATTTGAAATCTAAATAAATATAAGTTGTTCTTTAAGTACCTGAGTTGGGGGGTGAGCTGTTATACAACAATAAAGAAACAGAATCAAAACCAAAACTGGCACTGCTCATAGGCATCTTACTTTGAAATTTTCTTTTTTAAGCACCTACCAGAATGCTGATTTCCCAACTCTTCTCGTAACTCTGTCTATCTGATCCCTTTTCCTGCACATTATCTATATAGAGTGTACAATGGGGAATATTTTTCAAAATATCTAAATGAATTAATTATAATTTTTATTTGAGAATTTTATAGCAATCTTTGAGATCATTACAGATACAAGAAAATCAATTACAAAAGTAAATATGGAAATTATCCAGTGCAGTCCATGGGGTCTCTCTAAGAGTCGGACATGACTGAGCGACTTCCTTTCACTTTTCACTTTCATGCACTGGAGAAGGAAATGGCAACCCACTCCAGTATTCTTGCCTGGAGAATCCCAGGGATGGGGGAGCCTGGTGGGCTGCTGTCTATGGGGTCGCACAGAGTCGGACACGACTGAAGCGACATAGTAGTAGTAGTAGTACTAGAGGTATGGCACTTAGGGGACAGAAAGTATAAACACATACCCATATAAAAATCATCCAGAGTTCCCCTTACCATATTCCAGAAGAACATTTTGAACTATAAGGAATATCTACATATCACTTCTACATATCATTCCATGACAGTTCCAGTTCAGTCACTCAGTTGTGTCCAACTCTTTGCGACCCCATGAACCGCAGCATGCCAGGCCTCCCTGTCCATCACCAACTCCCGGAGTTTACCCAAACTCATGTCCACTGAGTCCGTGATGCCATCCAACCATCTTATCCTCTGTCGTCCTGTTCTCCTCCTGTCCCCAATCCCTCCCAGCATCAGAGTTTTTTCCAATGAGTCAGCTCTTCACATGAGGTGGCCAAAGTACTGGAGTTTCAGCTTTAGCATCAGTCCTTCCAAAGAAATCCCAGGGCTGATCTCCTTTAGAATGGACTGGTTGGATGGATCTCCTAGCAGTCCAAGGGACTCTCAAGAGTCTTCTCCAACACCACAGTTCAAAAGCATCAATTCTTCAGCACTCAGCTTTCTTTATAGTCCAACTCTCACATTCGTACATGACCACTGGAAAAATCATAGCCTTGACTAGATGGACCTTTGTGGACAAAGTAATATCTCTGCTTTTCAATATGCTGCCTAGGTTGGTCATAACTTTCCTTCCAAGGAGTAAGCGTCTTTTTAATTTCATAGCTGCAATCACCATCTGCAGTGATTTTGGAGCCCAGAAAAATAAAGTCAGCTACTGTCTCCACTGTTTGCCCATCCATTTGCCATAAAGTGATGAGACTGGATGCCATGATCTTAGTTTTCTGAATTAACTGTATATTCATATAATAAATGAACAGCAGAGACAGATCTCAAACACACTTCCCTATATATGCTTTCACAAAACACAGATGCCCTTGAAAAATCAAACTAAATAAAAATTAATACAGAGGATATAGAGGTAAAATGTTTAAAAATTTATTTAGTGTCACAGTAGCAATTCTTAATAATTTATAAATTTCCTATTGTTAGTTGCTCTTTGCTGAGCACTAAAAATAACACAGATAGAAGGTACATAGTCTCTGCCCCAAAAATGTTCATACTGTAATGTACACATATTTCATACTGTAAAGTACACCTACAATTAGAGAACTATGATGACAGCAGATGGAGAGGGGAGTGTCCAAAGTAAGGGAAGAGTTAGAATAGTGGTAGATTTGTGAAAGTCTTCAGGCACATGTATAATACATTAAAGAGATCAAGTCACTAAAGCAAAGGGACTACATTAGGAAACAGGCAGAATTAATAATGAATCTACACTTACTGAAGTAATTAAATAGAATATATTTGCATGTCTTGTTGCAGCATTTAGATTTGCTCCAAGCAACAAGGAGTCACCGTAGCAACAAGGAGTCACTGTAAAATTCTGCAGCCTCTTCCACCACAATCTCCTTATTTCATGAAAACACCCTATGATAAATCCAAACTAATGAACATGCTGTTCCATCTGTAAGAAAGAATCCTCTTTGCCCTGTTAACTCCCATTCATCCTCCAAGATCCAGATCAAAGGTACCTTGTCTGTAAAGGCTTCCTTAACCTACCAGGTTATATCCTGTCTAAAAGTTCTATTTTACAATACTTTTACAGTATTTGCCCCTTTTATGCTATAATTCATTTCCTTAATACTCTCTTCTAACTCTTTGGTGCGTGACTTCTTCAAGGTTATCTTCTCTTTCTTACTCCTACTGCAATGCTTCAAACATAAGAGACTGTAAAATTTATGATTAACACATGTCAAATTAAGGATCAAGTTTGTCTTATTTTCTTCTATACTCATAGCTCATAGCCAAATTTTATACACTATGTAAAAGAAAATTAATCCAGTAAAATTACTCTTAAAACACTCAAGATGTTAAACAACTGTCTCCTTCTTCAAAGGAACTTTATTACTCAATAAGAGCCTGGATTTTGCCCAAAATTTCATGAAACATGAAATTATTATTTCTCCACAGCTGTAAAATGCCCTAACCCCACAACAATAGAAAAAAGTATAAACTACAGTTAAGCAAAGTATGAAAATTAACATAATAATTTGTAGATACATTTTGTGTAAATTCCACTATGTTTTAGCATATTTTGCCATAAAGAGTTAAATTATTCTTATTATTATCAGTGCCATGCCCCATCTTTACAATCTACTTCCATTTCAATGCCAAATGTGATGAGTCATGATTTCCATGGAACTACAAACCCCACTGAGCTTCAGACATATCAGACCATAGGGGACTCATTCAGAAACCATGGTCAGGACTAAATCAAGAAACAAAATTAAAGAACCACTTAATATGACATTTTTAAACAGTATAAAGGAAAAAGTCATGAAACTACCCATATATAATGTCTGAGGTACAATTTCAGTTCATAGTGGCCTTCTGAAAGTAACTATATTTCTATATGGATTTAAAAGAATTTTCTTTGGTCAGCTGTTTTAAACTCTACAGAGTTCCTCACACTGAAAGAAAGAAATATAAAGTCCAAACCCCACACTGTTAAGGTAAAGAAAATTCCACTAGGACACTGTGTTGGGGGTAGAAATCTATTAACATTCTACTAAATTTGTATTTTCCATAAGTTTCCATAAAATTTTGAGATAAAAATAATGGTTCTCTCATAAACTAAACAGTAGAAAACACTGACAAAAAATTTATTATTCATTCAATAATTAAATAAATCATTATTGACCATATATTAGGTTGGCCAAAATGTTCTTTAGGGCTTTTCCATAACATCCTACGGAACTTTTCATAACATCTTCACAACTTTTTGGCCAACTCAATGCTTTAAGCAACAGATACTGACTGAAAGTTGATTTATGCTCTTGCTTAGGGATGCTCAAACAATTATTATTCAGTGGGGTAAGTGCCAATGCAAAATGAAGACGAAAATGATCAAGAGATAAGTAAGGTAGAAGATGGACAGAAGGATAAGATATTAGTCTCAGGGCAGAATCAACAGAACTTGGGGACTTGTGGGGTGATAACTCTTAAGATTTCCAACTTACTGACTAGACTAGTGGGGACATTAATTAAAATAGAGAATTCAAGAAATGGAGTATGTCAAGGGGAGAAGAGATAACAAAAAATTCCATTTTGTTTGTGTTGGATTTCATTCCCTTGGGCATCCAGGAAATAAGGGTCTGGAGCTCAGTATAAATGTTGGGACTGAAATTACAGACTTGGGAGCCAGCAAAGAAACAGGAAATGAAGTTATATGCATAGTGAGAAATAAGCCAAAGTAAACTGAGAAGACTAGAAAATGAGGAGAAAAAAAAATGATCAGTGTTTTAGAGACAAGGAACAACAATGTTTTTAATCAAGAAGTGTCTGGAATTGTTTGCTGCAAGATAATTTGGAAATACAAGTATCTGGAGAATTCATAGGGTAGACTGCTTAGAACTCTATTTAGAGGAGGAGCTGAGAAGTCTTGTTGGGTTGGGTAGTGGGTGAAATATCTTCCTTCTTTAAAAAGAGACTAGAGGCACAGAAGTTTGGTTTAAGAAAAACGAACTGATAATTTTCAACAAGGATGCCAAGACATTCCCTTGTGGAAAAAAAAAACAGTCTTTCCAATAAATGATGCTAGAATGACTGGATTTTTAAATGCCAAAGCTGAACTCCTTCCTCATATCATACACAAAAATTAATTCAAAGTATTTCATATCTGGGCTTCCCTGGTGGCTCAGTGGTGAAGAATCTGCCTGCCACTGCAGGAGACATGGATTTGATCACTGGGTCAAGAAGATCCCCTGGAGAAGGAAATGACAACCCACTCCAGTATTCTACCTAGGAAATGGACAGAGGAGACTGCCAGGCTACAGTCCACTGGGTCACAAATAGTCAGACACAACTTAGTGACTAAACAACAACAGTTCAGACCTAAACTTAAGAACTAAAACTACAAACTTCTTAGAAGAAAATACAGAAGAAAACTTTTGTGACTCTGAGTTAGGCAAAGCGTTCTGGGATATGACACCAAAAAGCACAAGAAACAAAAGAAAAACATGGACAGTAGCCTGAACCAGGCTCCTCTGTCCATGGGATTTTCTAGGCAAGAGTACTGGAGTGGGTTGCCATTTCCTTCTCCAGGGAATCTTCCCGACCCAGGGATCAAACCCAGGTCTCCCGCATTGTAGACAGACGCTTTACCATTTGAGCCACCAGGGAAGTCCATACATATACATATATACATATACATATACATATATATATATGTTGGAATTCATAAAAAATTAAAAAGCTTTTGTACTTCAAAAGGGATACCATCAAGAAAGTGGAAATGGGACCCACAAAAAGGAGAAGATATTTGCAAAGCATGTATCTGGTAAAAGACTTGTATTAAGAATTTATAAGAATTTGACAATGTAATAATTAAGTCAAAATAAATGAACTAAGAACTAAACAAAGATTCTGAACATGAATTTTCCACAAAAAAAAAGATATAGAAATGTCCAACACACATGAAAAGATGCTCAACTTCATTAACCATCAGTGAAAGGCAAATCAAAACCACAGTGAGATACTACTTCATATACACTCAGATGGCTATAATAAAGTCAGACTATGAAGACCTACAAGACCTTTTAGAACTAACACCCAAAAAAGATGTCCTTTTCACTAGAGGGGAGTGGAATGCAAAAGTAGGAAGTCAAGAAACACCTGGAGTAACAGGCAAATTTGGCCTTGGAATATGGAATGAAGCAGGGCAAAGACTAATAGAGTTTTGCCAAGAAAATGCACTGGTTATAACAAACACCCTCTTCCAACAACATAAGAGAAGACTCTATACACGGACATCACCAGATGGTCAACACTGAAATCAGATTGATTATATTATTTGCAGCCAAAGATGGAGAAGCTCTATACAGTCAGCAAAAACAAGACCAGGAACTAACTGTGGCTCAGATCGTGAACTCCTTATTGCCAAATTCAGACTTAAATTGAAGAACGTAGGGAAAACCACTAGACCATTCAGGTATGACCTAAATCAAATCCCTTATGATTATACAGTGGAAGTGAGAAATAGATTTAAGGGCCTAGATCTGATAGATACAATGCCTGATGAACTATGGAATGAGGTTCGTGACACTGTACAGCAGACAGGGATCAAGACCATTCCCATGGAAAAGAAATGCAAAAAAGCAAAATGGCTGCCTGAGGAGGCCTTACAAATAGCTGTGAAAAGAAGAGAAGCGAAAAACAAAGGAGAAGAGGAAAGATACAAACATCTGAATGCAGAGTTCCAAAGAATAGCAAGAAGAGATAAGAAAGCCTTCTTCAGCGATCAATGCAAAGAAATAGAGGAAAACAACAGAATGGGAAAGACTAGGGATCTCTTCAAGAAAATCAGAGATACCAAAGGAATATTTCATGTAAAGATGGGCTCAATAAAGGACAGAAATGGTATGGACCTAACAGAAGCAGAAGATATTAAGAAGAGATGGCAAGAATACACAGAAGAACTATACAAAAAAGATCTTCATGACCCAGATAATCACAATGGTGTGATCACTGACCTAGAGCCAGACATCCTGGAATGTGAAGTCAAGTGGGCCCTAGAAAGCATCACTACGAACAAAGCTAGTGGAGGTGATGGAATTCCAGTTGAGCTATTTCAAATCCTGAAAGATGATGCTGTGAGAGTGCTGCACTCAATATGACAGCAAATTTGGAAAACTCAGCAGTGGCCACAGGACTGGAAAAGGTCAGTTTTCATTCCAAACCCAAAGAAAGGCAATGCCAAAGAATGCTCAAACTACCGCAGAATTGCACTCATCTCACACGCTAGTAAAGTAATGCTCAAATTCTCCAAGCCAGGCTTCAGCAATATGTGAACCGTGAACTTCCTGATGTTCAAGCTGGTTTTAGAAAAGGCAGAGGAACCAGAGATCAAATTGCCAACATCCGCTGGATCATGGAAAAAGCAAGAGAGTTCCAGAAAAACATCTATTTCTGCTTTATTGACTATGCCAAAGCCTTTGACTGTGTGGATCACAATAAATTATGGAAAATTCTGAAAGAGATGGGAATACCAGACCACCTGACCTGCCTCTTGAGAAATCTGTATGCAGGTCAGGAAGCAACAGTTAGAACTGGACATGGAACAACAGACTGGTTCCAAATAGGAAAAGGAGTTCGTCAAGGCTGTATATTGTCACCCTGCTTATTTAACATCTATGCAGAGTACATCATGAGAAACGCTGGACTGGAAGAAACAAGCTGGAATCAAGATTGCTGGGAGAAATATCAATAACCTCAGATATGCAGATGACACCACCCTTATGGCAGAAAGTGAAGAGGAACTCAAAAGCCTCTTGATGAAAGTGAAAGTGGAGAGTGAAAAAGTGGGCTTAAAGCTCAACATTCAGAAAACGAAGATCATGGCATCCGGTCCCACCACTTCATGGGAAATAGATGGGGAAACAGTGGAAACAGTGTCATACTTTATTTTTCTGGGCTCCAAAATCACTGTAGATGGTGACTTCAGCCATGAAATTAAAAGATGCTTACTCCTTGGAAGGAAAGTTATGACCAACCTAGATAGCATATTCAAAAGCAGAGACATTACTTTGCCAACAAAGGTTCGTCTAGTCAAGGCTATCGTTTTTCCTGTGGTCATGTATGGATGTGAGAGTTGGACTGTCAAGAAGGCTGAGCGCCAAAGAATTGATGCTTTTGAAGTGTGGTGTGGAGAAGACTCTTGAGAGTCCTTTGGACTGCAAGGAGAGCCAACCAGTCCATTCTGAAGGAGATCAGCCCTGGGATTTCTTTGGAAGGAATGATGCTAAAGCTGAAACTTCAGTACTTTGGCCACCTCATGCGAAGAGTTGACTCATTGGAAAAGACTCTGATGCTGGGAGGGATTGGGGGCAGGAGAAGGGGATGACAGAGGATGAGATGGCTGGATGGCATCACTGACTCGATGGACGTGAGTCTGAGTGAACTCCGGGAGTTGGTGATGGACAGGGAGGCCTGGCATGCTGCGATTCATGGGGTCACAAGGAGTCAGACACGACTGAGCGACTGATCTGATCTGATCTGATCTGATAACAAATATTGATGAGGATGTGAAGAAAGTGAAACTTTTATATATGTTGCTAGTGCAAATGTAAATTCAAGCAGCCACCTGGTAAAACCTCTGGTCATTCCTCAAAATGCTAAATATAGAGCTACCATGTTGTTGCTGTTGTTTAGTCACTGAGTCATGTCACTTTTTTGAAACCCCATGGACTGTAGCCCATCAGAGTCTCTGTCCACGGGATTTCCCATACTGGAGTGGGCTGTCATTTCCTTCTCCAGGGGATATTCTCATCCCAGGGATTGAACCTGTGTTTCTTGCATTGGCAGGCAGATTCTTTATCTCTGGGCCACAAGAGAAGCCCAGAGCTACCACATGACTCAGCAGTTCTATTCCTAGGTGTATTACCAAGGGGATTTCAAACATATATCCATACAAAAACTTACACATAAATGTTTCTAGTAGCATTATTCATAATAACCAAAAAAATGAAAGCAACCAAAGTGTTCATCAATTTATGAATAAAAAAATGAGATGCGGTACATCCACACCATGGAATATTACTCAGCAATTAAAAAAAGAATGAAATACTGACAAACACTACAACACAGATGAATCTTGAAACATTATCCTAAGTAAAAAAGTCAATCCCAAAAGAACACATATTACGTGACTCCATTTGTACAAAATGTCCAAAACAAGCAAATCTTGCCTAAGATTGGGAGTTGAGGAGAAACGGGCAGTGATGGCTAATAGGTACAGGATTCTATTTAGGGATGTTGAAATTATCTAAAGTCAATTATGGTAATAGTTATACAACTCTGTGAATATACTTAAAACGACTGAACAGTACATTTTAAACAGTTGGAATGTGTCGTATGTGGATTTTATCTCAACAAAGCTGTTTTTTTTTTTTTCATAAGTAACAATTTAGGATTGTTCCCAGATTCAGTCTTCAAAGATTTTTGCACTGTTTCATGATAACTTTCACAAATACATGAAAGTTTAAATAATTAAATAGCACTGGTATCAGCAACTTACACAGGTACCATAAAAAACAGTTAAGTGCTCCGGCAACAACAGTTGCCAGCATCACATTACCACAGTGTCAATAACACTGCTGCTGCTGCTAACACTGCACATTGGGAAATAACAGGCTGATGCAGTGTCCTCTTTGCCAGGAGGCAAGGTGGTTATATCCTTCTCCAACACCTGTGATTTAACTGCCTGTTTCTGAGCTGCAGTGCAAAAGAAGAAAGAAGCAGATATCTCAGGTAGTAAAAAATTGTTTCAAGACTGCATAGGAAGCACTGTTCCCAGAATGACTTTGATGAAATTTTAGATGGTCTTGGGTTCCATAAGAGTAGGCAGAATATTAATTTGTGACTGTCACTTTGACATTATTCTAACCTCCCATCTATATGCTCTCAGGCCAAGTTGGACTGGATCAACACAGGTTATAGAGAGAGCAAGTAGGATAAGAATGAGAAGAGACACATAAGGTTTAAAAATTAAGAATTCATCATTAACCACAGCCAGAGCTCTTTTAAAGAAGTAGTGACTACACAGCCACCAATTCTGTAGAATGAATATGGGGTAAGCATGTAGAAATAACAATTACAGACAGATTTTTTAACAAGTTTGGCAGTACCTCACTCTTCAGTGTTCAGTCCTCCTATTTATTTAATCTTCATTTTCTTATGGCCTTTTTGCATAAGGGATGAGAAAAGGTTTCATTCAGAATATGTTCACATTATGACTGGAATTTTCCACTATTAACCTAATCCCTCTAAAAACTGGACCCACTGTTACATGCCTCGAAATTAATAGACTAAATAATCAACAGGAATAAAGATAAATATTATTTTTGACATAGTAGATTAAATACCACATATTTATAAATTCTACTTCTCTTTCACTATATCTTCAGTCCTATCTTAGGTATAAGCATGTAATATTCAACAACCATTTTTCCATGTGTCTCTGAGAGCTTTCCAACTTTCTTATCTTACTCTTTTCCTTTTCAGCATTCCTTTCTTCTACTTTTTCCAAATTCAAGTATGGAGTATAGTTGCCTTGATCAGTCAACTTTTATAGATTATTAGGACAGAGTACTGATGTATTTGGCTTTATCCAAGCTGTTATTCCAATGAAAGGGATCTCATAGCTTAAAACTTCTGAAAGATCTCTCTCTAGACCAGCTTAAGTATTACTCACATTTATCATAACTTTATTATTATATTACAATGTACTACATCCAATGCTGATTTTTTCAAAGATGCCTTTGACAAAGCATCACAAAAGATACTTTTTAAATTAACTTTGAGTGAAAGATGGTGGGGAGGACTGATTCGTCATGGATAGGAAACTGGCTTACAGACAAGTTAACAAGAAGATAAAGGGTTACCTTTCTTGCTTTCACTGAAGACAAGAGTATCTTTGGACAGAAAAAAAAGCATAAATAACAGGGTCCACAATAATAAATCTTCAAATTGGTCTTACTTTAAAAATAATCTCAAAACACTGTGCACAAAGGAATCTCTAAGACTGCAGATGACATTGGACTATTTTGGAACTTAGAAAAATAAGAAACCAAATATAAACTGCATCTAAAAGATGGCACACTCTAAGACAAAATTTTTAGTCCCAGGAAAGAACTTGAAAACAAACTATTTCTTTTTAAAAAAAAGGACATCAAAGTTTCAGATATAATCATGGAGGAGCGCATGAAATAAAATAGAACACATCATGCTCCCCCTTACAAAACACACACAGTACTTCCTGTGCACTTCTGTTGACACCATACTTCAAGAAACAGCAATGGGGAGGAAGTCCAACTAAAGGTGACTGACATGACTGAAGAGATTAAGAGGCTATGGTTTCCAAATATTTACAAATTGAATTCCAGTCCAAAAAGATAAAAATATGAAGAGAGATTTGAGTTAAATGTGTTCTTAGAATGAAATTACCTAAGCAAGAGGAAGGGTATAACTCAACTGCATCTTGAGAAGTTACTATACAATGCTATGCTGAGATAAAAGCATTTATTTCTGACACTGTCAGGAACACATTTTAGGCAAATCCAGGACTGACTTTCCCATGACTCCTTACTTTTATACCTAATCCACCATGATTTCTCCCTTTCTGAATTTATTAACAGCAATTCTGATTTCTTCTCAGTATACAATGCCTTGCTAGCATTTTATTCCTAGATGTTGTCTCCCTAAATGTAACTGCAATCTCTCAAATCTGGGGATTACATTTTTTGTTTGTTTGTTTCAACAGTTATCAATAAATACAATATTGATACTTTACCAACTTGGTAATATTATAAACAAGCATAGCAAGGTTGAATGTAGACTATGTTGAACATGAGAACTAAAAAGTGTTCCGTTGGCACAAAAATAAGTAATTTGGGGATAAATAAACGTTTACTTCATAAGTAGTAAACAATAGATAAAGATCAAAACTACAGTTAACTTCAAAAGAAGTTTAAATCAATTAATGATGCTTGCAATATATCTCTACTCCTTAAAAAATGTCAGAAAAACCCAGCACTACACTGTCTGCCATAGACAAATGTGTGTGTCTGTGCGTGTATGTAAAATTTAATGAATAAATAGCCTGAGACAAAATCATGAATGAGGCAGTTTGTCATTATTCCCTACCTATGTTCCCCATCTTTGGTGACTCCAATAGTTGTGAGTACTTTGGTCAATCCCCAGCTACAGACTATCACACTTGCATGAGCCAACCCTCTGTGTCTCTCGCTTTTTCATCAACTTCTTATCCTTAAACTAGTCCAGTGAATAAGTCCAAGTAAATGCAGCAAATATCCATTCTTGTGGAGACAGAATAATTCAAATCAAATGCAGCAAATATCTATTCTCATAAATAATTATCTATTCCAAAGGGGTCTGAGACCAAAATAATTGTCCTTAGTCTCTCCCAAGAGTATAGCCTTTCTAAGATTAGATGGATTAATCCTAATGGTCAGAATTTTCAGTTCTGCATTAGAAGCAGAATAACACTTCTGTTGTTTAAGTGGGCAAAAAGCACATTTTATATATACTATGTCCATATTTAAAATAAAACTCAGTAATGAATAAAAGTGATAAAACTTTAATTCTAACAAAAAAACTTTAACTCTTTCACCTTCTCTCCATTCTTTAATTTTTCCTCTCATCTCAGTCTGCAAGACACTAAGAAATTCACACATTTCTTCCCTACAAACACCACCATTCTGCTTCCAGGGATGCTGTGAGTTATTGGTTGCTTTAACTGACAACTGTATCCATAACTAGCTGGAGAAGATTATATCTAAATTACAATTCAGAGCATTAAAAACAGAACTAATGAGCATCAGTATTGCAAATCAATGTCTTACACATGCATGACCAAAAAATTCACTGAAGAAAACAAAAACAAAAACATGCCATTCCCATAAACACTGACTCACTACCCTAAGAAAATACAAACAGTGGTATGAAAGAAGACTTTAAATATAAATCCTTATTTGTGTCCTTTCCTTTGCATCAAACTGATTTACATAGAACAGAATAAACAAAAGACAATGAATCAAAACAAAATCACTAAAAAGATGAGGAGATTTCAAATGGACACTTCTGTAGAAGAGTACTCAAGGAGAAGCAATAAAATGAATAATGAATTTGGATGCTTTCACAGATTTAAGAGCTAGTCTGGACAAGGAAATAAGAGTTATTATAAAAGCATTTTTGCTAAGAGTTCAACATTTTGGAGCAAGCTTGGTGGCCAAGTTTGGCGACATGACATTAGTATTATAAAATTGTAGAGTACTTGGAAAGCTGTATGTTACACTGGAGATCACTACATTGGTTTGGCAGACTCAGATACTTTTATGAGGAAATATTTCCATTGCAATAGCAAATAGGATATTAAAAAGATCAGATCCAATTTTTAGGATGTTTATGATTAATACATTGCATGACATTTCCTATGACAGGGAACTGTGAACCATGTCTCTGTGTGCAATGTGCATGCACAGATATGTGAAATAAAGCAAAAAATGTATATATTCTGCTAGCCAAGTGCCCATCTGCATGCATAGCACCAGCTCTGTAAAAGTCCAGAACAGCAGTGTTGAAGGACAAAGCCAAAAGTGCACTGAGCCAAAAGGTGGTGATAATCACATCAATGCTTCCTATTTACTCACGAAATTTCTTCCAGAAAGATGCATGAAAGGGGCTGGGGTTGGAGAGAAAAGTGACAGAGAGCAAGAGAGGAGAGAGGGAGAATGGAGGAAGAGAGGAGGCAATAAAATACTGAGGATGTTATGCAATTTATTTTTTCAGGTCATACTGAAACAGACATATGTACACAAAAAATATGTATGTTTGTATGCATGGAGAGAAAACACCAAGAGAAAATGCACAGAAGATATCCATCTCAACAACTGTATATGAAGCATCCCATGTACACATATCTATGGTCATGGCAGATTATGGACAGTGAGAGTCACATGCCCTGTATTTGGAAGTCACCACTAAGTATGCTAGTTGACGTGTTATGTGGAACAAAAATGACTTTATAAATAAAATCAATAACAACTGAAAGTCCTAAATTAATTGATTTATGTGATATTAGTCATTATAAGAGAAACCACATACGGTACAAAGGTTTATCATGGCATAAACTAGCTATATAAAATGTCCACCCTAGGTCCATCCATGCTGCTATTCAGTTCAGTTCAGTTCAGTTGCTCAGTCATGTCCAACTCTTTGTGACCCCATGGACTGCAGCACGCCAGGTCTCCCTGTCCATCACCAACTCCCAGAGTTTACCCAAACTCATGTCCATAGAGTTGCTGATGCCATCCAACCATCTCACCCTCTGTCATCCCCTTCTCCTCCCACCTTCAATCTTTCCTGGCATCAGGGTCTTTCCCAATCAGTCAGTTCTTCGCATCAGGTGGCCAAAGTATCGGAGTTTCAGCTTCAACATTAGTCCTTCCAACAAATATTCAGGACTGATTTCCTTTAGGATGGACTGGTTGGATCTCCCTGAAGTCCAAGGGACTCTCAAGAGTCTTCTCCAACACCACAGTTCAAAAGCATCAATTCTTTGGTGCTCAGCTTTCTTTATAGTCCAACTCTCACATCCATGCATGACTACTGGAAAAATCATAGCCTTGACTAGATGCACCTTTGTTGGCAAAATAATGTCTCTGCCTTTTAATATGCTGTCTAGGTTGGTTATAACTTTTCGTCCAAGGAATAAGCATCTTTTACTCTCATGACTGCAGTCACCATTTGCAGTGATTTGGGAGCCCCAAAAAGTAAAGTCTGTCACCATTTCCACTATTTCCCCATCTATTTGTCATGAAGTGATGAGACCAGATGCCATGATCTTAGTTTTTGGAATGTTGAGTTTTAAGCCAACTCTTTCACTCTCCTCTTTCACTTTCATCAAGAGACTCTTTAGTTCTTCTTCACTTTCTGCCATAAGGGTGGTGTCATCTGCATATCTGAGGTTATTGATATTTCTCCCAGCAATCTTGATTCCAGCTTGGGCTTCATCCAGTCCAGTGTTTCTCATGATGTACTCTGCATATAAATAGGAAGGGTGACAAAATACAGTTTTGACATACTCCTTCTCTAATTTGAACCAGTCTGCTGTTCCATGTCCAGTTCTAACTGTTGCTTCTTGACCTGCATACAGATTTCTCAAGAGGCAGGTCAGGTAGTCTGTACTCCATCTCTTTCAGAATTTCCCACAGTTTATTGTGATCCACACAGTCAAAGGCTTTGACATAGTCAATAAAGTGGGAATAGATGTTTTTCTGGAACTCTCTTGCTTTTCTGATGATTCAATGGATGTTGGCAATATGATCTCTGGTTCCTCTGCCTTTTCTAAAACCAGCTTGAACATCTGGAAGTTCATGGTTCACATATTGTTGAAGCCTGGCTTGGAGGATTTTGAGCATTACTTTACTAGCATGTGAGATGAGTGCAATTGTACGGTAGTTTGAGCATTCTTTGGCATTGCCTTTCTTTGGGATTGGAATGAAGACTGACCTTTTCCAGTCCTCTGGCCACTGCTGAGTTTTCCAAATTTGCTGGCATATTGAGTACAGCACTTTCACAGCATCATCTTTTAGGATCTGAAATAGCTCAACTGGAATTCCATCACCTCCACTAGCTTTGTTCATAGTGATGCTTCCTAAGGCCCACTTGACTTCACATTCCACGACATCTGGCTCTAGGTAAGTGATCACACCATTGTGATTATCTGAGTCATGAAGATCTTTTTGGTATAGTTCTGTGTATTCTTGCCACCTCTTCTTAGTATCTTCTGCTTCTGTTAGCTGTACATGGCATTATTTCATTCTTTTAATGGCTGAGTAATACTGTCCACTGTATATATGTATCACATCTTCTTTATCCATTCATCTGTCAATGGACATTAAGGTTACTCCCATGTCTTGGCTATTGTAAACAGTAGACTTAGAGACTGTCATGCTCAATGAAGTCAGAGACAGAAAGACAAATATCTTATCTCACTTATATGTGGAATCTAAAAAACATGATACAAAGGAACTTACTTATAAAACAGGAACAGACTCACAGACTTAGAAAATGAATTTATGGTTACCGGGGGGGAAGGGTGTGGGGAGGGACAGATTTGGAGTACGGAACTGACACGCACATACTGCTATATCTAAAATGGACAACCAATAAGGACCTAGTGTATAGCACAAAGAACACTGCTCAATATTATATAACAATCTAAATAGGATAAGAATTTTTTTAAAAAAGCAGGTACATGTATATGTATAACTGAATCACTTTCCTGTACACCTGAAACTAATACAATATTGTTAATCACCTGTACTGCAATATAAAAATAAAAGTTTTAAAAAATAAAAATAAAACATTTAATTGAGGACTCTGTACCTATTATATTTAGCCTTCCTAATTTTAGATACTACCATGTGGGTTTGTGCTTAAACAGAGGCTTGTTTGCTTCTCAGCACATACACCTTTCCTGGTAAAGAAACAGAACCAGTATGCCAAATCTGTGACATTGAATTCATTTCCATGGCAACAAAACAAGCTGCCTTAATTAAAGTGAGAAAATACTATGATGAGACAAAAACAGAGTAACAAGGAAGAAAGTTCAATCTAGATACAAATCTTTCAATAAGACAACTAGAATAAATGGAGAAAAAAAAAAACCAGAAAACTCTTTCTTATTCTTCTTGCTTTCCCAGAACTATCTTTATGGTTTCTTGACATAAAAAAAAAAAAAAAAAAAAACTGGTTCGTTATAACTAACGAAATAACCAAGAGTAAGAGTCAAGTGACTCTATGAGATATAAAGAGAATGAAACATCTTTTATCATATACTGAACTTTTACAATCAACATATATCGTATGACCTCTTTAAAAAGATACAAGTCATCATATGTAACTACCTGCTGTTTCTGAATGTAAGGGAAGATGTTACCAATCAAAGGCTCCTCTTGCCAAAAAAAAATACAGTAATCTACACACTATGGCAGACCACTTGGAGATCTGTGAGTCAATCAGACCCAGTCAGGATGCTTTGCCCCATTACCTCAGTCTTGAACTCAGTACACTAAATCAACGCATATATTTTAAGGTATCTTGAGTTTTAGAAATTATATTTTATGTTTTGATTACTTAAACAGGCAAATGAATATTTCCCACTTGGGTAGGGCTGCATTTACATTTCCTGGTTTATATCAGAGCTCCTGGCATTATAATAACACATGTCAGTAAATGTACTTAGCCTTCAGTGCATTTTTACCAGAATTTCCTCAAATAACTGTACACATACGGAATTTGGCAACATATTTCCCTTTCCAATTCTCTTTCTACCCCTAGCATGCTGAACAGATCTGAAACATAAAAACCAAGTACCTCGAGCACACAGTTCCATTAATTCAGTGTTTATACTGTATATAAAGCTGGTAAACATTTTTCCCTTCACCCAACTAAATACCTGACATTTTGAGTGTCAGCCTCAACTTAGGACCAGCATATGGAGGTGTCTTTCTTTCATACTTCTTCAGTTCTAGGACAACCCCCTAAACTATAAAATCTATGTCCTAGTCAAAAGCACTCTCTAATGAAGCAGACAAATTCTGCTTAATACAGAACACTTTGAAACTCCGATGGGAGATGGGGAAGAATACTGAGGAGAGGGGATAACTTTTGCTTTCTGCGACCATCTCTGTGCATGCCAAATTGCTTCAGTCATGTCCGCCTCTGTGTGACCCTATGTACTACAGCCTCTGTACCAGGCTCCTCTGTCCATAGGATTCTCTAGCCAAGAATACTGGAGTGGGTTGCTGTGCCCTCTTCCAGGGGATCTTCCCGACTCAGGTTTCGAACCCACATCTCTTAAGTCTCCTGCATTGGCAGGAAGGTTCTTTACCAATAGTGCCACCTGGGAAGCCCACAATCATCTCTACCTCTCTCAATTCTCTTTCCTTTTTTGAAGTAAATATTAGGTTGGTGACAACGTAATTGCAGTTTCAAATCATTATAACTAGGTTCAAATACATCCTTATTCATCAAAATAGGAATCATTACGAACACACACTTTTGCCAACAAGAAATGTTTAGTCTTATAGTGTAAAAATCCATGTTTCTGGATTTGACGAACTCTTGTAAAGCATTTTCTGCATCCTCTTGGTTGTGGAAGAATTTTCCTTGCAAAAAGTTGTAAAGATGCTTGAAGAAGTGGTAGTTGGTTGGGAAGAGGTCAAATGAATGGATGAGGCAAAACTATGTAGCCCAATTCATTCAACTTTAAAGTGCTGGTTATGAGACATGCAGTCAGCAGTGTCAGGGAGAATTGAGCCCATTCTGTTGACCAACACCAGCTGCAGGCATTGTGGTTTTGGGTGCATCTCACAGATGTGCTGAGCATACTTCTCACATGTATGGTTTCGCCAAAATTCAGAAAGTTGTACTAGATAGGACAGCAGCAGACCACCAAACAGTGACCATGACCTTTTTTTGGTGCAAGTTTGGCTTTGGGAAGTGCTCTGGAGCTTCTTCTAAGTCCAACCACTGAACTGGTCATCACCGGTTGTCATATAAAATCCACTTTTTGTCACACATCACAATCTGATCAAGAAATGGTTCACTGCTGTTGCGCAGAATGAGAGAAGATGACATTTCAAAAAGACAATCTTTTTGATTTTCAGTCAACTCATGAAGCATTCACTTATTGGGCTTTTTCACCTCTCCAATTTGCTTCAAATACCAAATGACCGTAGAATGGTCGATACTGAGTTCTTCTGCAATTTCTTGTGTAGCTTTAAGAGCATCAGCTTCAATGATGGCTCTCAAATGGTCACTGTTAACTTTCGATGGCTGGCCACTATGCTCCTCATTTTCAAGGCTCTTGTCTCTTCTGCAAAACTTCTTGAACCACCACTACATTGTGCATTTGTTAGCAGTTCCTGGGCCAAATGCATTGTTGATGTTGTGAGTTGTCTCTTCTGCTTTACAATCCATTTTGAACTGGAATAAGAAAATGGCTTGGGAATTTACTTTTTGTCTAACATCATTTCCATAGTCTAAAATAAATACAGAATGAACAGCAACTAATAAGTTATCAGTAAAAAAAAATAAAGTGAGAAATGCACATTAAAATGATGTATAATATACCTACCTTTATTTAAGAATGTATTCCAATATCAAAAGGCAAACTTCAACAATGCAAAAACCACCAAAAAATAACTTTTGCACCAACCTAATATCACATACAATGATATGCCCAGATCTCAAGTACACAGTTCAATAAATTTTGAAAAATGGAACAAACACTCCAGTAAAAATATAAAACATGTCCATCAACCCCAGAAAGTTTGCAAGGAACCATTCTAGTCAATCACCAGGCCCCCAACAGGCAAACACTGTTCTGATTTCTAACAGCATATATTCTGACCGTTCATGAACTTCATGTAAAGGAAAGCATATAGTATTTAGTCTTTTGTATTTTTGGCTTCTTCCTTTCAAAATAATGTTTTTGAGATTCATCTGTGCAATTTTATGCAATCATGACCTGTTCTTTTTGTCTCTCAGTGAATATTCCACATTCAGTTGGTATCCTGCATTTGGAGGTAGAAAACACCCAGGGAGAAGTGAATTAAAGAGAAAGGGGAGAGAGTAAGAGTGAAAGGCATAGAGAAAGGGAATAAAGGAGAGGAGACTGGCATACCAATGTAAAGTAGTAGACAGCAGAATAAAGTTAATAAGGAGAATATGGCAGTACTCAGGCACAGAAGAATCTAAAATAGCAAACAACTTTAAAGAATGAGTGTTATAATACACTATACATATTAATAGATCAAGGAAGGCAAGGACTGAAAAGTATCCATGTGTCAACTCAGCAGGTACTAGAAACCTTGGTGTTAGCAATTTCAAAGTCAGATGAAGGTGTAAGTCAAACAATCACTGATCCATAATAAATTGGACTTGATGGTTTAGATAAACTTTTCAATAAGCTAGGATATAAATAAAAGGGAAATGGAGCAATAGCTAAATGGAAAATCAGGGTAGAAACAGAAATCTCTACTATGAAAGAGAACACAGTTGAAAGGCTGGATCCTAGAATATAGGACTGCTGGAATAAGATTCCAAAAGAAGGCAGCAGTCTCAGGTGGGAAGAGGTAAGGAGCAAGGAATGAAGCTGATAATTATTGGTAGTCTGTTGGATTCCAAGCACTTTCTTAGGTATATAAATGTATTACTTTATTTAAGCAAACCCATCCAATGGCTATTATCCTCAATTTGCACGAGGACACTTTTTAGATGATAAATAACTCAACCACTGTTCCTCAGATAGGAAGTTTCAGAGTCATGTTTCAAATTTTGTCTGCATGGTGTCAAAACACATGGTCTACACTGCACTTGCCCTTTCCTCTAAAACAGGAAAAAGGCATCAAGACCAATGCATGCAAAAGTGGTAAATATGGGGGTGTGAACCTCTGCTCATCACAATTTTCTCTGACAAAATTACTGACAGGGGTTGGAGTGATGACGGAACTGGACCTTATGGAACTCATGAAATCTGAGCTAGTGGCTCTAGTTTTCTGACTCCAGACCAGAGGCAGGGCAGTTTAAAAATGTAACTAAGGAGAGAAACAGGAACTTACAGAGATTCCAAATCTTATTGTTTCAAGATATTTTCCCCTTGCATTAAGAAAATAAGATGTAGGAACGAAAAAAGTAAAATGTCATGTACTAGAAATCTCAATAATACCTAAAGATAAGTTGACTATCAAAATAGATAATGCTTAAAGGGACACTGCAAGGGGCAAAGAAAGGGTTAGAGACTCCATCATGAAATATTACTTGACCAACATTCAATAGGTAAATTAGGAACTTGGCTAGGTAATTCAGAAGCATCTGAAAGAGCCCCAGAGCTACCTACAAGTGAATAGCCCAGTGATAAACAGAGTTTCATTTGTGTAAGATAGTCCCAGTGGTTCCCCTCTCTCTTATATCAGAGGAAGGAACCTGGATGTGGCCAGGGAGATAAGTAACTGATCTATTCGAGTCTGGCCTCACTTATATTGCAAGGCAGATATATAGACTGAGGGAAATAGGTAATAGGGTCAGATTGCTTCTAGATTGAGGACTTTCCCAGTGTCCATGGGGAAATATGTATGAATAAGAAGTAAAAGGAGACATGCTGGCAATTCAGAGGAACTGGAAAAGAGGGAATACATACCATAAGGGTGTGAAAGAGCTGAAGAATTTTATGGGTGTAATTCTATATCAAAGTCTCCAAACTTTCCTGAAGCTTTTTGACTTTCTTAATATCCTATTCTTTCTCACTCAGAGTTCCCAGTTCCCCAGGATCTTCAGATCTCCAGCACTGAAAGGATACCCCAGTTTTCCCTGCCCAACTTTTTTCTCAAAACTAAGACAGAAGTCTAACAAATATGACAGCAGTCAAGAGAAATGAAATACAGAAAAAGGAATATCCCCAAGAAGAGGGAATATGGTCTTATATAGGTAAAAATGAAGAAAAAAAGACATTGGGAGAAGTATGAGATGAAACTGAATGTGTGTCCAAATTACATAACAAATTTAAGCTGATGAACATATGTCCCAGTGCCTATATTAAAAACAGGATAAACAACAAATCACTATGACTATACACAAAGAGACTATAAGTGACGGGGTTCCTACAGAGACTAAGGGAAGATAAGTTATATGAAGAAGACAGAATATATATACTCAGCAATCTCTGCATCTTGGACCTTTGATCATGAATGCAGTTCTGCTTTCATCAGGTGTCAAACTATGGAAAATACTATAGTAAGTGCATTAGACTCTAGCAAGCCTTAGTACTGAAATTGTGGGCTCTCTCAGCACGTCAGAGTGGTTGTAAAGCAGGAAGTCTGCTTTAAATGGGAAGGCTAATAACCAATTTGTGCTACAATCAAGACACAGGCAGAAAATGTTCTATAATCACAATCAATTCAGAGCTCACCCATAATGACAAATTGGGAGAAAGGGGTCAGATCCTACACGGATAAATGAAGATGCCAAAGTTCAACAAGCTGCAAAGTCTGAGCTATGTTAACGTGGAACTATGTTAACAAAGGCAGGCAAGTGATGGTCTGGAATGGCAGCAGCCCCAATTTCTATATATAAGGCACTTGAAAGACTGAATCCAGAATCTTGAAGTAAAGTTTATAGTAGAAGCACACTGTACTTAGATGGTAAATTTATGTAGGGTGACTTTTTGGACTAATTAGAATTAAGAAGA
Organism: Bubalus kerabau; assembly: GCF_029407905.1. Lineage (NCBI taxonomy): Eukaryota > Metazoa > Chordata > Mammalia > Artiodactyla > Bovidae > Bubalus > Bubalus kerabau. Next base: position 34,325,897 of record NC_073639.1, on the reverse strand, counting down.
GTTGAAGCTCCTTTCTAAACCATGTTTTTCGGTATTTGGCAAAACCAATACAATATTGTAAAGTTTAAAAATAAAAAAAAAATAAAATTGAAAGAGCAAAAAAATAAAATAAAATAAAAATGAATAAGTAAATTATTTATTTGGCTGCACCAGGTCTTAGCTGCAGCACACAAGATCTTCAATCTTCATTATGGCATGTGCGATCTAGTTCCCTGACCAGGGATCCAACTGGGGCCGCCTACATTGAGAGCGTGGAGTTTTAACTACTGAACCACCAGGCAAGTCCCTAAACCATGTTTTGATACAACCATAAAACTGGAAATGGTATTAGCAAAACACTTCTATCAATTAAATATAATGAGCATCAACTTTTAATCATCAACATCCACATTCCCTATTTAACAAAAGAAAGGTTTCAGGCTTCAAGTCCCAAATATTTACTGGCTTCACCACTTTTCTGAGATAGGATCTGGAGGATGCTTACATTATTGAGTAGTAAACAGACCATTGCATGATAAGCTTGAAACTCACATTACAGCTGCTACACACAATATGGGCCAGAACATGCAAACGGCTAATTGTCAGACCTCCAGGGAAACAGAGCTCCACATGGAGCTACACAGTGTCTCAGCAACATTATTAGAACAATTACTTTGTAATTCTGAGGTTTAGCAGCAAATACTTTTTTCTGTGATATTGTCTGAAACCTATTAACTGTCAGTGCCACCACTAGAATTAATATATCAGTAGCACTGAGTGAAGAAGCATCTGTATCCACTGTTTTGCTAACATCTTGTTGTTATCCCACATGATTCAAAGAGTAGGAGTAACAGAAATCTGTACAACATATGCCCAGTGATCCTCACCTCCCAGTATTCACACTGGGAGGTGGGCTGTCCCCTCCCTCACTTTACCAGGCCAGCTTGTTGATACCAATAGTACACTACAAAAGTGCAGGCTGGATGTTCCCAATACTAGATCATAAAGAACAGTAGGGTTTCTGCCTTGGTCTCTCTTGGATGACTAACGCTACAGGAAGCCAGTATCCATGTCATGAAAACATTCAGGGAGTACTGATAAAGCCTCCACAGTAGGGAATTGAGGTCTCCCACTAACAAACAATTCAGACTCAAAAGCTACGTGAATGAATTTCAAAAACAGATCCTCCAGCTCCGGTTCACCTTTAAATGACAGCAGCCTAGGCTAATATCTCCATACTTCCTCATTTGAGATACCTCAGCTAGAACCGCTTTGCTAAATGTACCCAAATTCCTGTCCCAGAGAAATTGTGAGATCAAAAAAATGCTTATTATTTTCTTAAGCCATTTATTTTATGGTACTTAGTTATACAGTAATAATAAGTAATACAAGTGAGTTTTATCCTATCTTGATAAACCTTGTCCGAGTTAAGTGATCCATCTTTGTGTTTCCCCAAAATCTCATGTTTCTATCTATTGTGTCATTTATCATCCTGTGTTACAAATGTTTACTTATCTGTTCCCTCTTTTGACTGCAGGCACCCGGAAGGTAGACACTGGGTTTCCTCAGGGCAAAGCATTTTAGGTGCACAATAAATGCTGGATTAATATATTTGTTATCTACAACAAGATGACTCTGTTGGACAGAATATGGGAAAATAATGAACAACACATAGTATCAAATGAGCATACCAAGCATACCAGAATACCAAGGAAGACAGACATGTTGATGAGCCTGCAGGAACAAGTAAAAGCAAACACTTTAGTCTGGTCACAGTATCAGGAGCAGTCTCATTGCAGTTATAGATACTAATCTGAGGATAAATGCAATTTGAACTTAGTGGGAAAGTGCCGAGCACTTAAAAATGATTCAAAATAAAGGTTAATTGAGTAAACACTTACTGAACAAATCAAATAAATTGATCCCAGAAGGATTTTTTAGGGCTAATTCAGATTGCAATATTTGTAGAAGCATGTCATTCTAAAATGAAGCACAACATACAGACTGTTTACACTTCACATGAAATGCACTTATTAAAAACAACAATTATTTAGAAGAGTAGCTACCTACTATAGCAGCAGTATCATTAAGCATCGTTCTACAGAACCATCATATCCCTAAACCACGCATACTGCCTGGAGCAAAGTAGGTACACAGCAAAGATCTGAATGATTCAAAGAACCTAGAAATGTTTTCAGTTTCTTTCACTAAGCTTCCTCCATGTGACTGGAATGAAATCATATCCTGCCTTCCAGATCAACCACTGGGCTAATCCCATGAGCAGTACAGTGTCAGGCCTAGGTCTCAGGATTATCACTTTTACATTTCTGATGACAGCTCTATTTGAATGCCCAATCTAACATCTACCTCATATCATCCTATCTTGTCATCACACCGTGGTTTATGAATGTAAGAGATATACGATTTATAACAGGCAAAAACAAAACAAAACAAAAACAGATTTTACACCTCTAAAGAACGACCCTCCTTCCAAAGGCTTACATGAAATCCTCAGGCACCTTGGTATCCGACCCCAGGCATTCAGACTTAGATGCGTCTGATACTGTGAAGCATAGTGCCACCTCAGTGTCATCCCCTGGCACTTCTCCAAGAATCAAACATGTCCAAAGCATGATGTCCATGAAAGGAAACATTTCAAATGCCAGTTTCACTCATGTAACTACTTCCGAATCCCTCACTGGAATCAAAGCTGATAAATCAACACACAAATGATTCTTTTTTAATTGCCAGACTACTAAGGAATCTTGTTCATCTCTCTCTATGTTTACCTAGTCTCTTTAGCACTCAAAACATCCACACAAAACTGAATGTTTTCCCATCATCCAGAGCTGCTGCAATGTTAAGGACCATAAATTCTGAACATGCGCACTTAGTTCCCAAAACCATAATAATACTTTTATGCCAAATTCTCATTCTATGTAATGCTCTCAAAATTTCCCCTGAGTATTATACACAATGAGAATCTAATCTGATACTCTATTTTAGATATGAGGACTTTTATCTAAGGATTTCAAAACATGTTATATTGAAGTTAAGTGATTTGTTGAAGGCTACACAATTCAGCAGATTAAGTCCAAATAACCTAGCCCTAAATTACACCTTTTTTTTCAAAATACAATTATCTGGGATTTGTTGTATCAGCACTAGAACTGTATGATGTACTCACTGGTCAATGATTCGCTCTTATTCATTCCTATTAAAAGAATGACCACACACAATCTCACCTCCTCCACCAAAAACAAACTTAAAAGTTCCTTATTTTCAGCAGAAAGGGAACAGAATGTCTACACCTACTGTTGAGAAAATATAACCTTGCTTCCTACGAAACTGATAAGAGTATGTCACAACAGAATAGTCTTTAACATGAAACCAGATCTGAGTGGACCTGCTTTCTTATACCCTGAGCTGCTATATTTGAGCCCACTATATTCACAAACATGGCTTTTTGTCCTCTCAGTTGCCTTGATACACAGTTAAAAGATTTAACTTGAAATCACTAGCAATAAAACCTGGAGTCATATTTTAAACTCAGGATTTTAATATTTTCTTATTTCTCATACCTAAGAAAGAATTCTCTACTCATTCCATATAATTTTTTACCAAATAATGACTTTTAGCATGAATTATACTTAGTCTTTGAAAATGCAAAGTTGTTATTAGTCTGGATAGGTAACTATTTCAGATTTTAGATGGCAATTTCAAAACTTATTATCTAACAAAGAGAATTATAGAGTAAATTGTTTACAAAGATCTTGGTCATCTGGTAAAGCTTATGTCCAAAGGAACAGATTGCAACTCTGAACATCTGAGACCAAAAAAGAAGTCATCTGGTCATCCCTGAAATTTGAGTTTTCAAATCAACCTACTCCAAAGGAAACTATTTTGTGTACTTGACCAAAATGCCCAATTTTGCAATAATAGGCAAGAAAGCCCTAGAATAAGATAAATACAATTCCTGAACATTGCAATTTCTTGAATTTTCCTAGTCTCACATTCAGTCAACAACCTAAGTTAATCAATTTTAAAAATTAGGGAGCCTATATTCAAATATAAATTAATTTTAATCATCTGGATATTTCCCAGTAGGTAAAAGAATATACTCTAAACAAACACCTGAAATATAATTCTTATTGACAGTATATACAGCAAAGTCTTTCTTGGTTAGTTTTGAGGATTTGGTAAAAATTCCAATGGGATGTAAAAAATATGTTAGTGCTGTTTCTTATATTTATGATGTGTCACATTAAATTAGCAGAAGCTAATGTGTCTGGTTTCCAAAAGTTCTCAATTGTGCATTTTAAAAATGTTATAAAAATACAATAGCAAAATTGAAATGAAAAAACTAATAGAATATGTGATAATATCTTGACTGATTGTTGCAACCAATTCTTACAAAGCTAACTAAAACATTCAGGAATTCAAGAGAAATGTATAGTAATCAACTAGAATGACTCAAGTCATTGAATCTTTATAGAATGGGTCTATCTAAGCTACAGGCTTCCCTGATAGCTCAAATGGTGAAGAATCTGCCTGCAATGTGGGAGACCTGGGTTCTATCCCTGGGTTGGGAAGATCCTCTGGAGGAGAGGCATGGCAACCCACTCCAGTATTCTTGACTGGAGAATACCCATGGACAGAGGAGTCTGGCAGGCTATAGTCGAAAGGGTTGCAAAGAATCAGAAACGACTGAGCAATGAAGCACAGCATCTAAGCTACAGTGAGTTTGTGAAACCTAAAACTTTAAGTTTTTCACTGAAGCACTTTTTCCAAAAAGCAATTTAAAAGCAGCAACAAAAAAAAATTATGGTATTTTTATCTAAAGTGCTCCATTTTTTAATTTGTATCAACTAGTTTTTGCTTGCATACAAAATTACCCAAAACTTAATGGCTTGAAGTAACATTTTTATTTCTTATGATTCTGTACATTGGCTGAGCAGATCTTCTGGTGTGTGCCAACTTGCCTGGCACTGAATAATCTCTGACGGTTCACTCATGTGTCTGAGTGTTGGCACTAGTGCTGGCTAGTTGGCCTAGGGACACCAGAGCCAGGACAGCTTGTCTCTATTCCACATGGCATTTCATTCTAACACACAGCTGTCTTAGGACTGCAAAGACCAGCAAGGCAGGGTAAGCTCAAATATAAACACACTCCTCAAACCTCTACCTGAATCAATTTCCCAAAGTTCTGTTAACCGAGATACGTCATATTATCAAACCCACCCTGATTGAACTGTAGAGAAAGTAGATTCCACCTCTGATATATTTTGTGACTTCTTTTTTTCAACTTACCACAATATCTTCAATATCAGTAGCCTCCTTTAGAGTTTGAATCATGGGAAAATTTCTCTTATTCCAATATTAACATTGCTTCTTCACATCTGAATTGATATAATCTTTCTTCTTGTTTTGTGGTCTTCATTTCTTTTCTTTCTTTCCCAATATTCCCCAGAATATAGAAGCCTTCTAGGGATTAAAGAGAGCAGCTAACCAGGTAATAGGAAATACCAAGATTAATGTGATAAAAGACAGGACCATTATATATCCCTATATTTATATCTCAAACCAAAAGCAACTTGAAAATTTTAATTTGTTTTATGCTCCATGGGTGTGACCTAAGTACAGGTCTAGTGCTCAGAAAAAAATAATAATGATAATGATACTAGTAGTCAAAATTGACAAATTAGAGTAAATGTGAGATCTAGGGTGAGCAAATTATATTTACCTCAAAAATGAAAAGTAAGTTTTTTTTTTATATTAAAAAAAAAAGTTTATCTTATCCTTACTATGGAAACATGACTTCCCTGGTGGCTCAGACGGTAAAGCGTCTGCCTACAATGTGGGAGACCTGGGTTCGATCCCCGGGTTGGGAAGATGCTCTGGAGAAGGAAATGGCACCCCACTCCAGTACTCTTGCCTGGAAAATCTCATGGGAGGAGCCTGGTAGGCTACAGTCCATGGGGTCGCAAAGAGTTGGACATGACTGAGCAACTTTACTTCACTATGGAAACATAAGCTAATCCAATTTTTTTTAATATATATATATACTATTTAGGAGTAATAATTCAAAAGCTAATGCCAAACATAATTCAGTTTGCTCTGCTAACATTATTAGAGTAATGAAAACCTAGTTTTTAAAAAGAACATCTAATATGATGGCAGCCATTTTGTTTAATACAACCTGATCAAGAATACTTCGTCATGGGTAAGTGACAAGAGTTTCATTACCACCTTAATGGCAATTAAATAACCACTGACATCACTGTAGGAAATGTCTTTCATCACCACTTCAGATTTCTTGAAATAGCAGGAAACATGATTTTGTTATTGTAGTATTAATGCAGGTAGCATGTATAGTAGTTGTATAAAAGTAAAAACCAGTTTGAGATTTAACAATAACCATCACTTTTTAGTTTAAGACAAAGTTAACTATATGCATTTGATCAAACCTCCAACCAAACTTGGAAGGCATCTTTTTCTCGTCAGAGAAACCACTTTTACTCCATCATAGAAGTGATTATTCCAACCTAATAATGCAGGCAATCAACGGTGGGATTTAAAATAGAACTATGCACGTGGAAGTAACAATAATCCATACACTTTTCCACTGATATCTTAAGATATCACATTTCTTACCTTTGCCTTTAAACCCACGCCTAACCTTTTTCTTTTATTTGGTCAATACATAATACAATCTTCATGAAGCGCATTTACCTTAAAAATCCAAAATACAAAATAACATATAATTTTGTGATATTTTATTTAACTCAATAATTGTTTCCATATTTTTTGGCTCTCCCTGGCTAGTGTCAAACTGTTTTGATGATTAGCTGATGAAAATGAGGAAATTTTTCCCCCTGCTACAATGTTGTTCAGCTTTCACTTAATAGCAGTTATTTCCTCTGATATCACAGCTCGCAAGCACTGCTTAACCATTTAATTCATGTGCTTCAGATTTCTGACTTTACTGCACAGTAATCCTATGTGGAAATTTATCTCTGCTCCCCAAAGAAATTTTATCCATTGGCAGCTATGGTGTTCTTCAGAATTTAAAGAAAATGAGACCACCATGATTGCATTAAATATTATGGTGCTCTCCTCTTAAAAATGTAAAAAGTCCACAGACAAAAAGTAGATGGTATATTATAATTATACTTCTTAAACTATGGCAGAGTAAAACATTTTCTGGTCGTATGAAAAATTTCCTTACCCAAAAGATCAAGTAAGTTTAAATATGACCAGAAACATTTTATACCTTTGTTTATTTAATTATATTTGCTTTTGTTCCATAAGTGTAGAGCAGTAAGCACAAAAAATTTTATGATATCTCAAGTAGGCTTCAAACACCTTGGTAGGCTAATCAGCACTTGGAATTTCTTTCAAACATCTATAAAAGCAAGATCCAGACATAAGGCACAAAGGTTCTCAACGCAAGAAGGAAAATGGTCAAGAAGACATTTCAAATTTCATCTGGATTTAAATTTGACTCTCAAGTGTCCTGTGAAAGAACTACTTTTTTATGTGTCTACCCTCAGCAATTAACCTTTTACTCCCTTTCCTTCTTCCTTCACCTCAAAAGCTAATAGCATTTAGAATCAATTTTAAATGCAGACTCAGAGGAAATTATAATAATTTCAGCTTCTTGATTAAGTCTCCCCACTCACATACACACACACACACACACACACACACACACACACACACACACACTTTACTCACAGTAGGGGCCAGTATTGCTCACTCTTGGAAAAATCCATTCCTATGATCCAAAACTGATTGTAGAAGCACAGCTGATCAATTTATACCTGTTCTAGTCTTAATCTAGTCAATAGAAGAGAATATCTAGGCTACTGGCTGCTTTCAAAGTAATCTCTATGTTTTTGACAGATCATTTTTCTTTTTTGATCAAAGCGGGTCTAGAAATCTGAAGTCAGTACTTCCACCATTTGAATTCCAGGGTATCCTTTGACCTGAGGATGTCCCAGGGTCAGAGGAGTCAGTCAAACCCCAAAGAAGTAAAAAACCTACTTCTCACAGATCTAAACAGCTTGGGAAGAGGCATGACTATTAGGGCAAATTCCAGGGAGCATCTACCTCAGGGGCACACTCCATTAAGAGAAGCCAAGGAAAAGGGCTGGTGGAGGAAAATTAAAGGTTTGTATTTATTCTAACAGTAACCACTACCTACTTACACAGTTTCTAAATTTCAACATTCAATGTCAGTTGGCTATATATTGCATGTATTAATTCCATTTTGAGCTACGTGCTGGATGAATTCCATTGTTACCTTCTTATCATGGAGAAATACAGTAAAATGGAATCATGAAGAAGTTTCATCCCTTTCCACCTATCTTATTTCTAGTACAAAGGGGGAAATAAATACAATATGGGGAAAGAAATGATGAGAAAGAAAAAGAAAAAAATTCTGTGATATGTGAAGAAGACACAAAGCATTGAAAAACCCTTAAAAAAGTTTTGTCTGCAAGTAAAATTCAGAGACTGAGAAAATCAAGATCTAATTGTTATTTCAAACATGGAACTTTTTTTGTGTGTGTGATTCAACAAAAATTTATTGTTAACCTATTATGTTACAATATGCTAACCTATTATGTTCTTTTTTTTTTTTACTTCTTAATTTTATTTTATTTTTAAACTTTACAATATTGTATTGGTTTTGCCAAAAAACATGGAACTTTTAAAATAATGTTTAAGTGAATATATTTCACTCTTTCCTAATACCTGTGTGTGCTCTGAAAGGGAAGTTAAATATTGTGATTTTTCAATGTTGTTTTACTAGTGTTTTGATCCACAGTTCAATTTACTGAACTTCCTCTGAAAAGTATGTATTGTCTCCACTTTTCTAAGCATAATTTGGTGCGTGTGAGGAACAGAAGGGATTATAAGAAAACCACAAGACATAGTTCTCTCCTGGCTGTTATTATTATTTGGCACCAGAACTTGAGCCTGAAAGCTTTATTTCTGTAAAGTTCAAAACACATCTTGTGTGCACTATGTAATTATCATATTATATGTTATATTTTTTACCGCCTTAAGGGAAATTTGCTCTTCCAATTTGGATCCCAGATGGTATAATTTCCTAGGTCTAGTGTGTGTGTGTGTGTGTGTGTGTTTATAAATACCTCTTAAAGCACACATGTGATTGATATGACAGTCTTCCAGACAAGCCCTCAGCTGGTTCTCAATTAGTACAAGTCAAAAGTCATATTATTTGGCCCTCAGCAGGTTTGATATTCATTTCCAAATGCCCGTTTTTAATATTCACATAATATCCAGCCAGTTTCTTGCAGCTTCCCTTGCTGGGCCACATGGCAACATTACCACCTAGTGGAGCTTGCCAATCCTTCGGTGAGTTGCAGTAATCTAACCCTATCTAGAAAATTTCCATTTGTGGATGGGTAAGTGGTCTTTTCCCAAGAACTTCCTTCTTAAAAGTACTCCTTCCTAGGGAAATAGCCAACCTTGGTCTACTTTCAAATAAACAGGCTATAACACAAAAACATTACTGATTAAGTAAACATAGTAATTATTCATATTCAGTTTTAAAAAATTCCAATCTAGCTTTTATCAGTACTCCTTGCTAACATCTGTTGAACACTTCTTACATTCTAGGTGCTCTGTGCTGCTGCTAATGCTAAGTCACTTCAGTCGTGTCCGACTCTGTGCAACCCCATAGATGGCAGCCCATTAGGCTCCGCCATCCCTGGGATTCTCCAGGCAAGAACACTGGAGTGGGTTGCCATTTCCTTTTCCAATGCATGAAAGTGAAAAGTGAAAGTGAAGTCGCTCAGTCGTGTCCGACTCTCTGCGACCCCATGGACTGCAGCCTACCAGGCTCCTCCATCCATGGAATTTTCCAGGCAAGAGTACTGGAGTGGGTTGCCATTGCCTTCTCCAGGTGCTCTGTAAGCATCTTTAATTTCACAATAAACCTGAAAGATTGGCACTATTATCATTTGCTTTACTAATGAAGAAAATGAAGCTCTAAGAGCTACTTGCATAAGTGACTCACACAGAGACCTTCCACTGCTGCCTTCATGAGGATTAAATATCTATATCAATAGTTGGATTTAAGAACTTCATATCCTAGGTACTAACAAATTGTACCTTGGACCCTGTTTACAATTAGCCAGGTCACCAAACTATTTCAGCAGCTGACAAGGTTACTCACTTTATAAGCATTTTCCTTTGTGGAGAAAAAGTAGATAGAAACAAAATTAACTGTTTCCTATTAAAAGTGGCTGAGTTTATTCAAGGATTCAGCAGGAGGGCTATACAAGAGAATCCTCAGAAAGAGAAAATATCTAGCTCTTTCATAGAAATTTCCTGAGGGGAAGGGAAACTGCCCACTCTCCCAGAACATCAAAATTTCAGTTGAAAATGAGCAAATCTTTCCATCAGCTCCATTGGGCTCTTTGGCAGGAAGCAGAAGCAGCTTGGACAGTCACAGTCTGTAGTGAGACTAGGGGATTTTCTTCCTCCGTGCTATTATTTTGGCACCTTTCACAAGCAATAAATCCTTTAAAGCCTATCAAGTAATTGTCGAGAGGTTGGAACTAAAGCTGCTTTAGTTGCAAAGCTTTTAATGTGTCACTGGAGCAAACCATCATGTTCACCATTTTAAACAGAAATGTCTTTCAATACTATGGGGTTATTTTTTACCACCTGCTATATATCTGGCACTGTGTTAGAAACATACATACACACACATGCATGCACCCAAAAGAGTAATTCCTGTCTCAAGAAATGTAATATAACAATAAAGAAGTTAAATGTTTACAAGCAATAATCACAAATTTTTAGTGAAACCTTTCTAGCATACTGAAAAGAACAGATTTATACTTGGGACATTACAAAACTGTCAAATCCAAATATTAAGTCATAGAATTTTCTGTAAGCCAAGGTCCCATCAGAAAGCAGAACTCTGCCAAGATGGTTCAAATGAAGAGAAGCTAACGAAGGGACTAACAAAAAAGATATGGGAAGAACTGTGCTAACATACAAGACATGATGAGGCAGCCAGAGACCCAAACACAGGAGGGCATTGCCACCTCTAGAGTTGAAGGGATAAGAAGAATAAATAGTGTTAAAGGAGCCCAGTCAGGGCTGAGCCACAGGCGGGGCTGTCCAACAAGAGCTTAATCATGGAGGAGCACATCTGTTTCAGGAGAAACAGCTACATGGAAGCAGGAAGGAAGCAAAGAAAAGATGGTCACATCTCTCTTTTCCTCTGTACATTCATGTCCTCCCAGGGCCTCCTTTGGTTGAACCAAAATGAAGTCAGCTGAAAAGTGAGCCCAGATAATGCTGATTACAGTCAGGACAGGAAGCAAAGTGGGAGGGAAGACAAATACAGAATATTAGCATATATGTTGATGAATTATTATTATTATAAATATTAATAAGCATTAAACACAAAACATTTACTAGGTGAAACAGTATTCTAAGTGTCTTACATATATTAAATCATTTAATCCTCACAATGACCTGAGTTAAGACTACTATTATCATCATTTACAGATAAACAAACTGAGGTACAGGGAGATTAAACTTGCTCGGGGTCACATAGTAAGTGGTAAAGTTCAGATTGGAGCCCAGGTTATCTGGCTCCAAAGTTCTTGGCCTTAAACACTCTGTCTCACTGCCTGCTCTACTCCAAACACCCTCCTTCTTCATAACAGCACCCCAAGATCAGAATCTCTGGATAAGAAATCAACAAAGTAAAATCAAATCCAATGCCTCAGATTTCACCAAATACCTCTTGTTAATGAACACAGAGAATAAGTGTTTGGGATACACACTCTTCTACCATACAAGGAAAGAAAATTAAGTATCATTTTGATTGCCTTAAGTCTCACAAATGCAGAAATCCCTGGAGGGGCAGTGGTAAAATAATCAGAAAATACTCCATTGCAAAGGAGAAAACCAGTGGCGGAAAGGAAAAAGACATAATTTAAAGCCCAAAGAAAGAAGCTATTTTCACAAAGAGCAACTACTAGTATTGCTTTCTGCCTTTGGTTCAAGCTGAACCTGGATAAATGTTGATGTTCTTGAACTAGTAAAACTGTAAAGCTCCTCAGAGACGTTTCTTCTTGGAGGCAAAAGAAAACTGATTAGCCATTTAACCTAAGGTAGGTACGCAACTGGAGTTTAAAAGGAAGCAAGCATAAAGAAGGATTTATTCAAACAAGTCTGCAATAGTCACCAGATTGTTGTTGCAACTCATCACATCCTTCCTGAAAAATATGGAAGAAATGCTAAGCTATCCCTGGCCCATAATAAATCACTCTGGAGCTACCACTCCTAAGCTAAATCTTCCGGTCCACTCCCTACCTATCCCTTTTTTTCCCCTCATATTTTTCTTTTCTCATATTTCCAGTCTCAGTTAAAAGGAATGAGAAGACAATGGGAGTAAAAGCAGACCATTTTTGCCTCTGTTGTTGCCCTGAATATCTAAGAAAATAAGAGTATGACTTTTCTGCACTCGTTCAAAATTTCTGCAACAGAAATCATAATTGAGAAGCATGCACCAGAAAGGCATACCATTTTGGCTTTGGACTTAAGAGAGTAGGTGGTCATTTAAACAAACGCAAGTTTTAAGATGAATCAGAAGACTCTTGTCCAAAGTTTCTTTCAAATTTGATGAACCAAAGCATCAAATTCCTTAAAGATTTATTTCTTTGAACTATCAGTAAAAATATTAGATTAAATGTATATACTTAACAGATTTCAAAGCACATTAGAAGCATTACTTATTTGATCTTGATAACAAATCTTTGATTTATCCAACTTGCTTATCTCTGTTCATGTCACCACCACTGTTTATGGGGGTTAATAAGGCGGGCCTCTAATGATTTGAAAATTAAATAAGGTAAGGAGAATAACGTGGAAAGGGAAGAAAGAGTAACTTTACAGGGGAGAAATCTGACAAAGGCTACATCAGTATGTTAATACTATACACTCTTGAAGTTATGGAAAATGGCACTGAATCTCTTATTTTCCTCCAGAAAACTCATAAATTCAGTCTCATCATGAGAAAAAATATTAGACAAATCCCAAAGGAAGTATTATACAAAATTCCTGACCTGTAGTCCTCCAAACTGTTAAGATCATTAAAAACAAAGTCTAAAAACCTATCACAGCCAAGAATAATTGAAATGACTAAATGTAATGTGGTATCTCAAATGGGATCCTTGGATAGAAAAAAGGCATTAGGTGAAAAATAAGAAAATAAGAATAATATAGTTCATTTTATATATAGTTAATAATTATGTCATTATATCATTAACTATATAATATATCTTTAATAATATAATCTAATATGATTATATATTTTAATATGATGTATATTTTAATATTTATATTACATTGTATATATTTACATGTTTATGTGTTATATATTTACTTTAATATTATATGCAATATAAGTATTATTAATATAGCTAATAACAACGTATCGATGTACGTGTGTGCATGCGCCCTCAGTTGTGTCCGACTCTCTGCGACCTCATGGACTGCAACCCATCAGGCTCCTCTGTTCATTGGATTTCCCAGGCAAGAATACTGGAGTGGGTTGCCACTTCCTTCTCAAGGGGATCTACCCGACCCAGGGATTAAGCCCACATCTCTTGCATCACCTGCACTGGCAGGGGATTCTGTACCAGCTGAGCCATCAGGGAAACTGGTTCATTAATTGTAACAAACATACCAAACTAATACAAGATGTTAATAATAGGGGTAAGTGGTTATAGAGTGTATGGGGAATATTTGTGTTTACTTTTTTCCTGTAAATCTAAAACTGTTTCTAAAATAACATTTCTTTTAATGAAATAAGGTGCTGCATACTGCATAGGAAAACTTTGTAAACCATGGCTTACTACAATGGTGATGATGGTGGTAATGCTTAGAGTTGTATTTTGATGACAATCTGTCAGTAGCTGGAAAGTGGAATAATGCAATATTCACAAAAGAGTCTCCTTTTTCTCAAATATGTCAAATTTCTACTAAAATATTCAAGATTTTGGTTTTTTAGAAACTACCAGTTATCAGATATACAACTTCTGAAAGTGGTTCTACTTGTCAGATAGATTTCAGCAACTGCTAAATAATTCCTCAGCCATCCTGCAAGTCATTATTTTAGTGCCCATAATGTGGCAAGTACTATCCTATGTACTGGAACACAAAGGTGAGCCAAGCTCCTAGCCTTCAAGGGTGACCCTGTAAGAGAGAAAAGTAAAAGAAACTAGTGTTTACTGAGGGCCTACAGTAAAACAATTAATTTTCTTCAAGAAAATTACAGATACCAAGGGAAAATTTCATGCAAAGATGGGCACAATAAAGGACAGAAGTGGTATGGACCTAGTAGAAGCAGAAGAGATAAAGAAGAAGTGGCAGGAATACACAGAAGAACTACACAAATAATGACCCAGATAACCACGATGGTGTGATCACTCACCTAGAGCCAGACATCCTGGAGTGTGAAGTCAAACGTGCCTCAGGAAGTATTACTATGAACAAAGCTAGTGCAAGAGATGGAATTCCAGCTGAGGCATTTTAAATCCTAAAGATGATGATGTTAAAGTGCTATACTCAATATACCAGCAAATTGAGAAAACTCAGCAGTGGCCACAGGACTGGAAAAGGTTAGTTTTCATTCCAATCCCAAAGAAGGGCAATGCCAAAGAATGTTTAAACTACCGCATGACTGTGCTCATTTCACATGCTAGCAAGGTAATGCTCAAAATCCTTCAACCTAGGCTTCAACAGTATGTGAACCAGGAACTTCCAGATGTACAAGCTGAATGTAGAAAAGGCAGAGGAACCAGAGATCAAATTGCCAACCTTCGCTGGATCACGAAAAAGCAAGGGAGTTCCAAAGAAAAAAATCTACTTCCACTTCATCGATAATGCTAAAGCCTTTGACTGCATGGATCACAAAAAACTATGGAAAATTCTTAAAGAGATAGGAATATCAGACCACCTTACCTGCCTCCTGAGAAACCTGTATGCAGGTCAAGAAGGAATAGTTAGAACCAGACAGGGAACAATGGACTAGTTCAAAACTAGGAAAGGAGTATGTCAAGGATGTATACGGCCACCTTGCTTATTTAACTTATATGCAGAGTACATCATGCAAAATGCCTGGCTGGATGAGGCATAAGCTGGAATCAAGATTGCCAGAAGAAATATCAATAACCTCAGATAAGCAGATAACACCACCCTTATGGCAGAAAGTGAAGAAGAACTAAAGAGCCTCTTGTTGAAGGTGAAAGAGGAGAGTGAAAAAGCTGAGTTAAAACTCAACATTCAGAAAACAAAGATCATGGCATCTGGTCCCATCACTTTATGGCAAATAGATGGGTAAACACTGGAAACAGTGACATACGGCTCCAAAATCACTGCAGACAGTGACTGCAGCCATGAAATTAAAAGATACTTGCTCCTTGGAAGAAAAGCTATGACAAACCTATACAGAGTATTAGAAAGCAGAGACATCACTTTGCTGACAAAGGTCCAATATAGTCAAAGCTATGCTTTTTCCAGTAGTCATGTATGGATGTGAGAGTTGGACCATAAAAGTGAGTGCCGAAGAACTGATGCTCTCAAATTGTGGTGCTGGAGAAGACTCTTGAGAGTCCCTTGGAAAGCAAGGAGATAAAACCAATAAATCCTAAAGAAAATTAGTCCTGAATATTCATTGGAAGGACTGGTGTGGAAGCTAAAGTTCCAATACTCTGGTCACCTCATGCGAAGAGCTGACTCATGGGAAAAGACCCTGATGCTAGGAAAGATCAAGGGCAGGAGGAGAAGGGGGTTACAGAAGATGTAACTCCACGGACATGAGTTTGAGCAAACTCCAGGAGATAGTGAAGGACAGGGAATCTTGTTGTGATGCAGTCCGTGGGGTCGCAAAGAGTCACACACAACTGAGCAACTGAACAACAATAGTGTAACAAGAACTTTACCTACATTTCCTCATTTAATCCTCATAGAAACCTTCCAGGAAATATTCTACTGTTGCCCAAATCTGAGGCATTTGTTTCCATGGCATCCAGTTCTTAACCCTATCCTGGTGCTACCACACAGTAGAGCAATAGCTAACACACTATCCACACCTCCAGCTAGACTGTCAAGTCCTGGAGTATAAGAACTTGCTCACTGTTGTAGCTCCAGCATAATAAAGCATATTACCCACCCATAGTTAATGAAGTGAAAGAATGAGATGTAGTCAAGAGTCTTTCAGTTGCAAGTGACAGAAACCTGAAACAAAAAAAGATGATTTATCAGCTCATGGACCTGGCTTCATGGTGAACTTTGCTTTGCCTCAACAGTCCTGATCTCTCCCCATACCTACTCACTCATCCTGTGAGAGAAGGAGGACTTAGAAGGCTGGTGTATTTAGAAGAGTGTACTTCTTAGCTCAGTCTCTTCTCCCTGGCTTAGACAACAGGTGTCGGTTACCCTACATTACTATAGGAAGAGTATTCTGGTCTGCTTCTACCATATACTAAGCTTACCATGTAAGATTTGGATTTACAATCCCAAATCTGGAGAGAATACTAGGAAGTCGACCATGGCTGCACATCTAAACTATGTTCACTCTAGTTTTTATTAGTATTACAACTGATATTTTGATTAGTACACTGCTAACTCTTATTGCTATCACTCACTTGGTTATAAATTTGAAGGAGAAAAAACAGGAAGCTGTTCAATGGCCCCAAGAGCCAGGAGAAATACAGGAGTGAGTAACAGGAGGAGGCTGAAGCAAACTAGACTGTCTACCCATAGCTATTATTAACTCTTTTCACACACACACACACACACACACACAGGGTACACAGCCTCTATGGACCAGATATGGAATTTAGAATTACATGTGTCTGACTCCAAGTCTGTATGCTCTCCTTTTTAAGATCATTCCCTAAGCTTCCACCAACAAATCTCATCATCCTTACAAATGATCCAGCTGAACAAATGGTAGAAACTCTTTTCTAAAAAGATCCTAGATCATACTGGTGGAAGGGAACATACTGGATCTCTGTGCCCTATAGTAAAAACCACTACTGCTGAATACCTAATAGGGCAATCTTAATGCCTTTCTGGACCATCTCTGCTTCCCTGATGGCTTAGTAGGTAAAGAATCTGCCTGCAATGCAGGAGACGTGGATTTGACTCCTGGGTGGGGAAGATCCCCTGGAGAAAGAAATGATGACCCACTCCAGTATCCTTGCCCAGAAAATCCCATGGACAAAGGCCGCTGGTGGGCTATAGTCCGTGGGGTCACAGAGTCAAACATAACTGAGCGACTGAGCACAAGTACATTCCTGATGAATCATTCCTGATGAATACCTAATACGGCAATATCTTATTGCTTTTCTGGACCAATTCTGCTCCAACTTAACAGATATCATCTAAGATAAATTAGATCATATTTGGAAAAATGCTTAATATCCACATGTTCTTTGCTTTTATTTTTACCTTGATTGCTAATACTTGCTGCTGCTGCTGCTAAGTCGCTTCAGTCGTGTCCGACTCTGTGTGACCCCATAGATGGCAGCCCACCAGGCTCCCCCGTCCCTGGGATTCTCCAGGCAAGAACACTGAAGTGGGTTGCCATTTCCTTCTCCAACGCATAAAAGTGAAAGTGAAGTCGCCCAGTCATGTCCAACTCTTAGCGACACCATGGACTGCAGCCCACCAGGCTCCTCGATCCATGGGATTTTCTAGGAAGGAGTACTGGAGTGGGGGTGCCATTGCCTTCTCCATAATACTTGCTAGGATCTCTAAACAACGGGACCAATATAAGAAGTACACTTTTTTCCTTAAATTCAACTTACTATTTCACATGGTAGCAGAAACAAACTCACTGATAGAAGTTAAACTCAGTTAACTGGGTATTTTCTCAATCAAATCAGAGTAAATTCAATTTAGGGTTCTCTCCCTATCTGTTTAAGTTTAGTGTCATGGCATCAGGAAAGACACCTGATCCTCCGTCCGTGGAATCTTTATCAAGTTAGGAAAAGGACAACACTCTCTTACATCATCAGTTCTTGCTAATCTTCCAATCCTTTCTTTAATCTACTATTTCCACAATAAGTTTTAGCTCAGAAGCTGGGATCAACTGGTTTGTTTTCAATTGTTCTCTCAGATTTTCCTTCCCTGAAATTGAGAATGCAGGATGCCTGAAATAGAGATAAAGGCCACTTGAAAAAATTACTAAAAATGAAAACACAGTTGTTAATGTCAATTTTCCACATGACGTAATTTGGACCAAGTTGAATGAGTTTCTGTATTTGAGGTACTAAGAACTGGGCTCCAAAAGCACAGAATGCAGATGGAAAAATACAGCTTTCTCAAGTTAAATAGAATATGAATATTTGCTTTCAGAGGTACTTGACAAACTTCTTCACTGACATTTCACAATAATCTTTAAGCTACCCTAAGAAATGACTCTTCTTAGTAATTAACTAAGTCAAAAAAGACCTACATAGCCTTCTCTGGCTAAGTCCTTAAGTGTATGGTTACCAAGGCAAGAGGGGAAAACAAACCTCATGTTAACAATCAGAGACTTTTATTATGAGCATCATAACTTCCCTGGTGACTCAGATGGTAAAGAATCTGCCCACAATGCAGGAGACCTGGGTTCGATACCTGAGTTGGGAATATCCCCTGGAGAAGGACATGGCAACCTACTCCATTATTCTTGCCTGGAGAATCCCATGAACAGAGGAACCTGGCGGACTATGTCCACAGGATCAAAAAGAATCAGACCCAACTGAGTGACTAACACACATACAACTTTATCATGGGCTTTATAATTCCAAACCACAGCAAGGATGTAGAGGACATCATAAGGAGAGAGGTTTCCAACTTCTCTTTGCCACCATGAAATCGCTCTCAAGACTCCACATTGAGAAGAAGCATAGGAAAGGAACAGAAATCAGAAAGGCCATGAGTTTAATATAAAAGACACTAAGCCATCAAAAAGAAACTAAAAGAGAATAAAGAATTACAAACTGCAAAAGCATAGTTTATTTTTTCTTAACTAGCCAGTGAGACTGTCAGCAATAGGGAAAAAAAAAAAAAAAAGATGCTATATTTTCCTTGCACTTCTAAGTGTAATGAGAGTGACTGCTGCTTTGCTAGCCAGTCCTCTAAAATCAATCTTTCCAACAGCTGTACATAGCAAAATAGAATAAGGCAAGATGATAACAGCTTGCCACAGAATTCAAAATCAACTTTCATAAAAGTCTGTACTCTATTCACTATTTTGGCTGACTTATAGATATTGAAGTGATTAAAAAATGGGTAGATACTGGAAGGAAGAAGTAAAGAAGGAAAGGAAGGAGGGATAGAAGGGGAAATAGAGGGAAGAGGAGAGGAACAGACAGAGGGGAGGAGGAAGAGACAGAGGAAAAGAATGAAAAAGAATGGGCAAAGAGCATAATATGATTTGTACATAGTAACCCTTTGGTAAAATCATTTCCCCAACAAGCTATGGGTGAAATTAAAGCTGATAGTAGGGCCAGGTTGTTCAAATAATGCTTCAAAAATCTCTCCTTAGTGTATCTCGAGTGAATTCAGAGGACCAAAAAATGTTTCTCTTAAGTTTTCTAACCTTTATCTATCCTTCTTATTTGAGTCTTTTCTCTAGAAGAACTTGAAAACTCTCTCTGCAGAAGAATTTGAAAACTCTCTATGCAGAGATTATTAAATTACCCATTAAATTGTATTAAATGCTGGTTTTAAAAATTAAGGAATGAAATAAACAAGAAGAAAAAAGAGGAGGATAGGAGCATAAAGCAAACTAAGCACTTGAATATCTACATATTAATGATTTTTGTTAATGTCTCCAGATCTTCATGTACTAATAGGAAAATTCTAAAAGCCCAGATCCATTTACAAACTGATGTTCTGAGCTATTGCTTATAGCTGGAAACAGATACAATCCTCTCAGCAGAGGTGTAACCCATTTACCAGACTACACTGTAAATGAGCCTTCTTTCCTCCCAAGCTCCCCAGAAAGGATGTAATGGCAACTCCAGTCATTATAATTATTCCACAAGTGCCTTCAAGGAGATTTGAGAAGACCCAAAAGCCCACGTACTGTATTAACTTAAACAAAGAATGTATAAAGGAGTTTTATTTTCAATTCCAATTTCTCAATTTTTTTAATCATTTTCCCCAGCACAGAGCAGTCTTTGTGCCTGTGGATCTCCCTAAATGTTTATGTCCCAAAGGACACAGAGGTGTGAAAAATGTGACTCGTATTCTTGATAAATTCTTATTACAAGACATGGCCTTGAAAATGAAAAGCAAATGAAATCCCTCTTTCCTCTAAATTTTTTCATGTCAAAGGTTAGTCTTACTTATTTCAACAACTTAGATTTCAGCACTTGAAAAATAATGAGCCTATCTAAGTGGTGGTAACAGCTAAGATTTTAGAAACATGAAAGTCTTTAGAAAAATAACTCAGGGTTAACAGTTAAGAGTTACCAGTTTTACTAGTCCAGAAATAAATTACTGCAAATTGAGTAACTATTTGCTAACTCTCACAGAGGCCACCAGGAAAGTTTAAGAATGAAGATGTGTGAACGTACGCTGTATAATTCACTTTTAAAACACACTAAAATCATGAGTATTCATTCTATGAAATAAAACTGTCAAGAATGTAATCAAAACACAAATTCATCTCTTCTCTAGGAAAAGTATAATAATTAGACATGTATTTTAAGTCAACAAATACCAACCACAGATTCCCCATCAAATAGAACATAAATTTTTGTAATACATTTATTTTCTGCTCATTTCCTCCCATTACTTGCAGGTTAATGACAGCAAACCTCTGACAGGCCAAAGAATTTAGCTTTAAATACTAGATAACTTACATGTCAATCATACCTCATTCTGTTCTGGAAAAAATTAGCACTTTTTCTTTGTATTCATCTTATTACACAAGAAATAATTATGAAGTTGTGAGTCAAAACAGGAAGGTCACAGAACTTACCAGCCAAATGCCTTTTACTTAAACAGTCTATTAACAAAGACTTATCTCACCTACTCTATAATTCTTGATCTGTATTAAGGCAAAAATAAGAGGTAACACATAGTGAGTGCTTACTATGTGCCAGGCACCATTTAAAGCACCAACAGAAATTAATTCAAATAATGTACATAAAAATATTTCCATCCCTTGGAAGACAAACTAAAACCAGCTGGGAATATGAGAAAATGAAAACAGCATGATTTTTCTGGATGGCTGAACCATGAATTAACTTTTTATTTCATGTTGACTGCCATTAGTGTTACTCACATAGTAAATACTTACATGAAGTTTTCTTAAACCTCTTCCAAACACTATTTCCCAACTGGAAAATGGAGATAATAATAATACCTTCCTCATAAAATTGCTACATTAGTTTTACAGCTGCAAAAATCTCTCTGAAACGCCACTTGTATTCATATAGTATTCAACTACTTACTGGATCTAATCAAACTTCTTAGCTGGTTCTGCAAGTCACTCTTTTTTATCTCACAATTTCTCTGTACAACCCTCCATCTCAGTCGGGCCAGGTTCACACCTAAGTCATTCCTATCTTAACTCATCTACCCTTCCCAGCTCCTTACAGATATACTCATCACTCCTCTCTGCTGCTCATGCCTTCCCCATGTGATCTTCCAGGTCACATTTCTCTATTTCTCTGTAAGTCTTCCCCATCCTATGTGGATCTAACTGGATTGTGCAGAGTACCTATAATGTGCTTGGCACTTTTTGCATATTATTTAATCCCTTTTTTTCTTTTTTTTTTAATTGAAGTATAGTTGATATACAATGTTCTACAAGTTATAGGTATACAATACAGTGATTCACAATTTTACAAGGTTGTACCTCATTTATAGTTATAAAATATTGGCTATATTCCTTATGTTGTACAATATACTCTTATTTTATGCATAATAGTTTGCACCTCTTGATCCTCTATCCCTGTATTGTCCCTCCTTCCTTCCCTCTCCCCACTGATAATTACTAATTTGCTCTCTATATTCTTTTTTGTTATATCTATTTTGTTGTATTTTTTAGATTCCACACATAAGTGATATCATATAGTCCTTGTCTTTCTCTGATTTATTTCACTTAGCATGATGCCATACTGGTCCATCCATTTTGCTAAAAATGACAAAATATCCTCTTGTTTATGGTTGAGTAGTATCACAATGCATTATTTAATTCTTTAAATAATTCTAGAGATAGTTGATGGCACCCTATTAGATATTTGAGGACTAGAGGGACTAGTATTTTTTAATACTTATTTATTTCATTTGGCTGTGTCAGGTCTTAGTTGTGGAATGTGGGATCTTAGTCGCATCATGTGAGGTCTTTCATTGCAGCTCACGGACTCTCTAGCTACTGCTCAGGCTCCAGAGCACATGGGCTCCAGTAGTTGTGGCACACAGGCTCTCTAGTTGCAGCCCACAGGCTTAGCTGCCCCACAGCAGTGGGATCATAGTTCCCCAGCCAAGGATTGAACCCATGTCTCCTGCATTGCAAGGCAGATTCTTAACCACCAGGGAAGTCCTGAGACTGTAACTGATCCAGAGTGGTAAAGCCAGGGTTCGAACTCAACTATGCTGATCCATCCTTAAGAACTTATACCACAAAAATAAGTCCTTAAATTTATATTTTTGTAATGTTATCTAATTGCTTAATATATGTGAAATCCATGTCATCTTCTAAGTTCCTTGAGATCCAGTCCTTCATAGGGGAACACCAAAGTACTTAGTTAATACTGCTGACTTGAACTGACAGACAAGGAAGGCGTCAAAAGTGATATGAATTTCCCATACATAAGTTACTATTTAAATAATGTCATCCCAGAATTTCCTAAAAGGACTGTGAACTACCAGATGCTTCAGACAGCCTAGCAGAAGCTTCATCATGAAGAAACAGTCAGTATGTTTTTTTAAGATGATGATGAGAAACTCTTAAGGGAATTGGACCTTTGACAGAATGGAGAAGTGTCAGAGGAAGATCAGAGTTCTCCTTCAAAATCTTAAGCATCCAAACATTTAACTTCCAAAGAGCTTATATCTTAAGATGAAGTGGGAAAGTTTCCTTCCATTATTTTCAGGTTTCAAACCATTTCCTTTCCTTACAACCCCAGAGGTCCACGTCAGCTGAAGTTTTAGAAGACAACTAAATTGGGTTGTTTCACTATCGCTAAGTAAATTCTGACATAATTCTTTATCCTCTATCCAAAGGCCCCAATCCAAAGGGAAAGGAGGTGGAGCAATGCCTGACATGTCTCAGCAACCATCCACCCAGCTTTTACTCTGGCACCACCAGGGAACATCCAGCTAAATACCTTGAGTTGCTGTCTTATGTCCTTCCCACATCAGAGCCACAACTGTATTATAGAACTTCAAGCTCTGCCATGGTGCCCTGGTGACACCCAGAAATCCCACCACTACAGAGCTCTCAGGAGAAAACAAACCTTTGATAGCAGTGGGTTTCAACATTAGCCTATGGCTAGTACTCATGCTTGGAAAATCCCATGGATGGAGGAGCCTGGTGGGCTGCAGTCCATGGGGTCGCTAAGAGTCAGACACAACTGAGCGACTTCACTTTCACCTTTCACTTTCATGCACTGGAGAAGGAAATGGCAACCCACTCCGGTGTTCTTGCCTGGAGAATCCCAGGGACAGGGGAGCCTGGTGGGCTGCCGTCTATGGGGTCGCACAGAGTCGGACACGACTGAAGCGACTTAGCAGCAGTAGCAATAGCAATGGGCATAACTCTAAAAGAAAACTCTTACCTGACACCTTCTTGAGCAGTCTTTTTTAAAATCTTTAACTAGTAATCATTTCCATCACTATGGTCCTTAGTGTTTCTTAATAGTAAGTCCTTTGCAAGCAGTGAACAAACCAGTAGTTAAGAGTTTCCAGCTCCTCATGGCACTCCTCAGTGGTGTGTATGAGTCTCTTTGTGACTTTTATTCTGGGCATGTATCAGCTGGAGCACAGTTGACCCCATCCTTCAACAACTTCATTTGCCTGGTCTTCAGCGGGGCAGTCAGAGGTAACACTCCAGCTGCCAGTACCATGCCCAATGACAGAGTGAAGGATCTTTTCCACAGAAAGGCAAGGTTAATAAACAGCTCAAATCACTGGCTTATTCTTTCTACTCTCTTTACCTCTCTTTTGCCAAGGGATCTCCCCCAGCTTTGTAATGT
Organism: Bubalus kerabau; assembly: GCF_029407905.1. Classification (NCBI taxonomy): domain Eukaryota; kingdom Metazoa; phylum Chordata; class Mammalia; order Artiodactyla; family Bovidae; genus Bubalus; species Bubalus kerabau. Next base: position 34,301,652 of record NC_073639.1, on the reverse strand, counting down.
CTTCTTTCACCAACACAATTAAGTCCACCACCAAGTACCTACTCCCAATACCCTGAAGTGTAGAGAATACTAATGTATCGATACCTGGGCCAGCAGAGAAAAGGGATATGATATCTTACTAGGAAAATCTGTTCACAAAACCATTCACCCACTCAGTAACTGGTATAAACACTTCTGAAAAAATTTAATAAGACATTATTACCCCATTAAGCCTCCATGAACACTTACACACAAAATTATGTAAGCCAAGAATATAATTACTTTGAGGTTTTTGTTTTAAGGAATTGCTAGATATCATATGAAACATCCCTAAAATATAAATATATAGGCACATTTATATTGAGAGTTGTATATAGAAATATAACCACAAATATTTAGAAATACGTATTTATATATAGCTATATACTATTTATATTTTAAATCTTATACAGTATTTATATCTATTAACTTATAAATAAACATTATGTAACATATACATATATAAAATGTTTTATGCATACATATTTTACATAAAATGTATTAATATAAATATTTCAAATAACATACTTATATATAGAATTTATTTTATATATAAATATGAATGTTTATATATAAACATTCATAATGTATGAATTAAATATATACACCATCACCGTAAGCAAAACTTGTGAGAACTTATTCAAGCCCACAGTGAAATTTCTTCCACTCGTTTTTTATGTTTGTTTATGTTATGAATGGGGAAAGGGTAGCAATAATAGAATCACCATATTTAATAAAGTCTGGCTCTTTTATCTGGTCAAATAAAAATATCAGAGTTCTATGACCCTGAGGTGTTCCCATTGTTTAAAATGAACTTTTTCATTTTCAAGAGGACAATAAAGGGATTATAAATGAAAGTTTCACTCCTAAATACTGACAAAAATAATTACCTTTTATGGATTTCATAGGCTGATATAACCAATCCAAAGTCAGAACTAAAACTGGAAAAAAAAAAGTTAAATAAAGATAAGACAATGATAGTATTTATTCCTAGCTATACAGATAAGTATAATGAAATAACATAGTCTCGATCATGAGAAAAGGGCTGTCAGGTTTGCAAAAAATGTATACGTGCATATATAACTCATAAAAAACTTGTGAATATGGAGGAAAATATATGTAAGTTCTTATTCATATAATTTTTATTTATTTACTTCCCATTCAACCAATTTCAAAAAAGGATCTGAGGCAGAATTTCTTTCTAAACTATGTAAGACCCCACTAGTGAAAGCTGGTAGCAACAGTGGAAGTGGTGTTAGCATGGCTATTGATTTTCCTGCCCATTTCCAGACCAAGGTCTTTTACATCAGGCTGGTGCTGCCCTGGGAGAAGGCAATGGCACCCCACTCCAGTACTCCTGCCTGGAAAATCCCATGGACGGAGGAGCCTGGTAGGCTGCAGTCCATGGGGTCCCTAAGAGTCAGACACGACTGAGTGACTTCACTTTCACTTTCCACTTTCATGCATTGGAGAAGGAAATGGCAACCCACTCCAGTGTTCTTGCCTGGAGAATCCCATGGACAGAGAAGCCTGGTGGGCTGCAGTCCATGGGGTCGCACAGAGTCGGACACGACTGAAGCGACTTGGTTGTGGCAGCGGTGCTGCCCTCCCACAGTCCCTTTATTCAAAGAAAAATAAATATTTATTTTACCATTTGTCAATATGTCTAACTTTTTAAAAGCCAGCCCATCAAACATGAAAATAACTATACGGTGTATGTATACAACTTGCATTTTTTATGGCAAATATGACAGAAGAAAGGCAGAGAAAGAGGAAATATTTTCTTATGGCATTTCTAACTAGTTTCTGACATAATATAAGTTACTGCATTTTAACAATATAAACTGTCTCAGAATATTTGATTCCCCGCAGCAACTGCCAAAACTGCATTCTGCAAACACTAAAAAAGAAGAAAAATAATACTTCTGCCAAATACAAAAATAGTATCTTTCAGTGAAAGAGTTAAGAAACTGATGAGCTCTGTAATAGATTTTATTTTATTCTAAACATATCATAAGATATCTTAGCAGCTCAATGGATGCATTCAGCACCTTATACCTTGAAAGCAATTCATAAATTTCACTAAAAAAGTTTACTATCAATGCCACAGCACTTTTCCCAAACATTTTCTACCACAAAATTGTTTCATCACATACCTATGAATATCTTGCAAAATACTAACATTCCCAGAACACAGCTTAGAAATCAGTTATACAGAATTTAATAATTTATCATCCAGCAATATAGATAACAGAAGTACATATATGTGATAAAGAAGGCAAAAAAAAAAAACAAACACGGGGTATTTATAGGTAGAGAATGCTCTTCAAATATTATATGCAACAGACCTGACTGCTACTTTCTGCTACTTCCCATTCAGTCTTACTCAGTTTCTCTACATTTTCAAGAATTCCTTTCTGTTTTCCTAATGTTAATTCTTCAAGAAACACTCAAGACTATCTAAATCAACCATACTCAAATTTTTATTTACAGATAAAAGAAAAACCAAATATAACTAAGCAAAACTACACAGTCTGCGTAAGTAACCATGTAAATAAATGTACTACGAAAATGACCAAAATGTACTAATTAAAACATATGTTCCCCTTATTCAGGAACAGTACAGTTTTAGCTAAAGTAAACATAACAGAGAAAAGCTAGAATATATATAGAAAAACTCTGAAAAGATACGAAAAAACTAATAATAAAAATAATAAAAAGGTTGCCTCTAAGAAAGAAAACTAGAGGATATTTTATGGTATATATTTTGGTAGTGCTTGAATTCCTCATCATATGTGAGTATTGATTTTTTGAAAAATAAAATATATATTAAATTTAAAATTTTTTAAACAGTAAAGATATTAAGAATCCATACAGCAAGCATAAGATGATAGGATTTGCCATGTACCTCCTATATGGGAATTTCCTACTTAGTTAAAAGTTAAAAGACTCACTATGAAAATTATTTGTTCAAATCTTACATTGACAAGAAACATTAGGATCTCCAGAAGAAAAAACACAAATAGCTATCCACAGCAAAAATAAAACTCATGATCATGTATTATACTTGGTTTAAACATCCAACTCTTCATTCAATATGAGTAAATCCTTAGTAACATGTGGATTCAAATAAACATCTAAGAAATTAAAATTACTGAATTCACAGTCTGGTTGATAAAGCATTTCAAGGCCTAGGAACATTAAGTTTACTGTGCCTTGATACCACGACACAACAGAAAATCCTCAAAGATAGAATGAATCACACGTAAATCAAAATTTTAGGGAATGTGGTTATATAAGTATTGAAAATAACCCATAAGAAAAATTTTATATATTAAGATATTCATCAGTTTTATTTTAAGGTGAAAAAAAATGGAAATAATCTAAATGTATATTACTACAGGAATTGTTCAATTATAGAACATACTCTCAATCAGTATCATGAATTTTCATCTTAAAATCTGTGGAGTAACATGGAAATTACTGATATCTAATGAAACTATAATATGAGACTACACATATTCCATTATCAAAAATATGTTTCTGTGCCATATTTGTGGTACTTCACTGTCACAGCTCCAAGAGCATGGAGCGAAAAAAACTAAAGACCAAGACTCCTACTGTTCAATCGCACACACACATTCATACCCCTCTACCTGGCCATCAAAGGCACTGTCACCTCTTTAGGGCTTAGCATGCGAATGGACACATGTGTCCGCCACGTAAAAAACAAAAAACTTGCTAGAATATTGTTGGCATCCTCAACCGAGATGAAATGCCCCAAAAAAACTCATATTCTTTCAAGATTAAAACCCTTCTACCTATCTCAGAAATAGAGGAAAACAACAGAATGGGAAGGACTAGAGATCTCTTCAAGAAAATTAGAGATACCAAGGGAGCATTTCATGCAAAGGTGGGCTCGATAAAGGACAGAAATGGTATGGATCTAACAGAAGCAGAAGATATTAAGAAGAGGTGGCAAGAATACACAGAAAAACTGTACAAAAAGATCTTCATGACCCAGATAATCACGATGGTGTGATCACTGACCTAGAACCAGACATCCTGGAATGTGAAGTCAAGTGGGCCTTAGAAAGCATCACTACAAACAAAGCTAGTGGAGGTGATGGAATTCCAGTTGAGCTATTCCAAATCCTGAAAGATGATGCTGTGAAAGTGCTGCACTCAATATGCCAGCAAATTTGGAAAACTCAGCAGTGGCCACAGGACTGGAAAAGGTCAGTTTTCATTCCAAACCCAAAGAAAGGCAATGCCAAAGAATGCTAAAACTACCACACAATTGCACTCATCTCACATGCTAGTAAAGTAATGCTCAAAATTCTCCAACCCAGGCTTCAGGAATATGTAAACCGTGAACTTCCTGATGTTCAAGCTGGTTTTAGAAAAGGCAGAGGAACCAGAGATCAAATTGCCAACATCTGCTGGATCATGGAAAAAGCAAGAGAGTTCCAGAAAAGCATCTATTTCTGCTTTATTGACTACGCCAAAGCCTTTGACTGTGTGGATCACAATGAACTGTGGAAAATTCTAGAAGAGATGGGATTACCAGACCACCTGACCTGCCTCTTGAGAAATCTGTATGAAGGTCAGGAAGCAACAGTTAGAACTGGACAAGGAACAGACTGGTTCCAAATAGAAAAAGGAGTATGTCAAGGCTGTATATTGTCACCCTGCTTATTTAACTTCTATGCAGAGAACATCATGAGAAACGCTGGACTGGAAGAAACACAAGCTGGCATCAAGATTGCCGGGAGAAATATCAATAACCTCAGATATGCAGATGACACCACCCTTATGGCAGAAAGTGAAGAGGAACTCAAAAGCCTCTTGATGAAAGTGAAAGTGGAGAGTGAAAAAGTGGGCTTAAAGCTCAACATTCAGAAAACGAAGATCATGGCATCCGGTCCCACCACTTCATGGGAAATAGATAGGGAAACAGTGGAAACAGTGTCAGACTTTATTTTTTCGGGCTCCAAAATCACTGCAGATGGTGACTGCAGCCATGAAATTAAAAGATGCTTATTCCTTGGAAGGAAAGTTATGACCAACCTAGATAGCATATTCTAAAGCAGAGACATTACTTTGCCAACAAAGGTCCGTCTAGTCAAGGCTATGGTTTTTCCTGTGGTCATGTATGGATGTGAGAGTAGGACTGTGAAGAAGGCTGAGCACCGAAGAACTGATGCTTTGGAACTTGGTGTTGGGGAAGACTCTTGTTGGAGAAGACTCTTGAGAGTCCCTTGGACTGCAAGGAGATCCAACCAGTCCATTCTGAAGGAGATCAGCCCTGGGATTTCTTTGGAAGGAATGATGCTAAAGCTGAAACTCCAATACTTTGGCCACCTCATGGGAAGAGTTGACTCATTGGAAAAGACTCTGATGCTGGGAGGGATTGGGGGCAGGAGGAGAAGGGGACGACAGAGGATGAGATGGCTGGATGGCATCACTGACTCGTTGGACATGAGTCTGAGTGAACTCCGGGAGATGGTGATGGATAGAGAGGCCTGGCGTGCTGCGATTCATGGGGTTGCAAAGAGTCAGACACGACTGAGAGACTGCACTGAACTGAACTGAACCTATCTCAACTCAAGCTTGATTTACATTTTCCCCCCTTTCGGACGTATAACTCCAGGCTTCATCCTCTTTATTAGACCTAAAACCCTGAAACACAAATACTTAGACTTCCTCTCTGTTAGTTGATAAGAAATAATCTCAAGAATGAGATACAGAAGTTAGGAAGGGGAACCAGTTTAGTTGAGGGAAATATAATTAATTTGTTCATTCATCCAAGAAAAAGGCACTTTGTGCACTGTATGTACCAAATGTGGAGAACACTGCAATAAACAAAATAAACATCATTCTCATTCATATTTGGGGCAATTAACGCTGAGTCTATTCTGAACACAAAGAGTCTGAGTTACTGCTGCTGCTAAGTCGCTTCAGTTGTGTCTGACTCTGTGCATGCATGCTAAGTCACTTCAGTCTCTAGGATAACCCTAACAGACAAGCTTATATATAGACAGAAACATGGTTTTCAAAAAAGTGCAGGCAAGAATCATCACAGGCTTAGTTTTTGGAAGCTAAGCCTACAAAAATTGAACAGAGGGGAATCAAAAAGCCTTGAGTAATTGAATGTTTCACTGAAAATAACAATGCAGATTTGATGGAATGGGCAATAAACAAGATGTGAATTTCACAAACTTTACAGACCTTAGAGAAAGACGTTTATTGTGATGACTGATAAAGTCTAGAATATATTACATTAGATCAGTGTTAAGGTTGGATAGACATAGAAGTTGGAGTCCTCAAAGAGGCAGGACCATTACGTCAGAGCAGTGGAAAAACATTTTCATTAGCCAAAAATTTTCAACACAGGAGAAATTTAAATCACTAGAAGAGACCTTGGAATAAATTTTAATAATATTTCCACAGACAAATTCTCTGAAGAAAGAATGTTGTAAAAGAGGATGACATGCCTTAACAGACCTGAGGGGAGAAAATTCCCATGAATACAAACAATAAAATGGCCTGGAGATGAGCGGAAAGAAAAATTTGAATCTGTAAAAGCTAAGTATATGACTCCCAAAAAACTTATTTAAGGAAAAAAAAATTTTTTTAATAAGGTACAGCTTCAAAGAACACTGGAAAACTCAGAAAGGAAAAAAAAATGGAGCTGAGGAAGACAAGAAAGAACTAATAATTATACCTAATTTGGCTCCAATAATAATATCAAAACATTCTACTAAAATAATAAATACCATCAAGATGTAAATACTTTGTAGCCACTTGTAATCTAATCCTCCCTTCTCTTATTTATCCTGCAACTATAAACAAACTACACATTTGGAGAACATGAAATAATCAAATTAAAAGTACTCCTTTGGGAGGTAACATTGGATGATACTGTTTCATCAACAAAAAATGCAGCAATAAATGAGAAAAGCCACTCAAAAGAAAAAAGAAATCCAAATTTTCTACATTGACAGAGAAAATGTGGCTCATGTTACCATAGGATTTAAAGTAGCAAAACTAGGCAGGGGGTACTTCTCAGCAAATCTAATGTTTTTAATAGTATTTCAACATTTCTTCTCTGACATCAGTTTTTAAATAGGAAATTCCAAAGTTGGTCAGAGAAAATTTAGTAATTGTGTAATTTATTAACTTGGGGCTGGGGGAGGAAATTTTTGTGTTTTATTTCAAAACTTACCTTTTATTAAGAGCTACAAGGGGGGGATTGAATCTGGTGAAGTTTTCCATATTTTTATGAGGACAAAATGCTATTAAGACCTACAAACAAAATGTATTTTTATTAAAAATGACTAATGCTCAGTGAAAAGTTCAAAGGCTGGAAAAGAAGCACTAAAAAGAGTTTTTAAAACAACAGTTCAGCTCACTCAGTTACTGGAAAAGTCATTTTCATAGTTAACCTTCAGGGCTAAGCAGCAGCTGGAAAAGCAGCATATTCTATAATGCAGTTAGTAAATGTCATGCCCTATTCTTGAAAGAAGCAAAATGCATTACCCTTAAAGACTGCAAATGACTCTATAACAGCAGACAAGATATACAATAGATTTAATACACAATGCATATCACATTAAAAGATACCTCTCAACCAGATCCAATGTATGGTCACTGGGTGGCTCCTGGATTCAAAAATATAAATAAGTCAATTTTTCCTGTTAGAGTTGAAGAAATCTGAACACAGAAACTATACTAAATTAATATTATTAATTAGAAGTTTAATTTCTTAGATTTAACTATGTTTTATATTTAGGAAGAAGAATGTCCTTGTTCATTAAAGATTCATGCTAAGGAGGCAAGAATATACAATGGATTAAAGACAATCTCTTTAACAAGTGGTGCTGGGAAATCTGGTCAACCACTTGTAAAAGAATGAAACTAGAACACTTTCTAACACCATATACAAAAATAAACTCAAAATGGATTAAAGATCTCAACGTAAGACCAGAAACTATAAAACTCCTAGAGGAGAACATAGGCAAAACACTCTCTGACATACATCACAGCAGGATCCTCTATGACCCACCTCCCAGAATATTGGAAATAAAAGCAAAAATAAACAAATGGGACCTAATTAACCTTAAAAGCTTCTGCACATCAAAGGAAACTATTAGCAAGGTGAAAAGACAGCCTTCAGAATGGGAGAAGATAATAGCAAATGAAGCAACTGACAAACAACTAATCTCGAGAATATACAAGCAACTCCTACAGCTCAACTCCAGAAAAATAAATGACCCAATCAAAAAATGGGCCAAAGAACTAAATAGACATTTCTCCAAAGAAGACATACAGATGGCTCACAAACACATGAAAAGATGCTCAACATCACTCATTATCCGAGAAATGCAAATCAAAACCACTATGAGGTACCATTTCACACCAGTCAGAATGGCTGCGATCCAAAAGTCTACAAGTAATAAATGCTGGAGAGGGTGTGGAGAAAAGGGAACCCTCTTACACTGTTGGTGGGAATGCAAACTAGTACAGCCACTATGGAGAACAGTGTGGAGATTCCTTAAAAAACTGGAAATAGAACTGCCTTATGATCCAGCAATCCCACTGCTGGGCATACACACTGAGGAAACCAGAAGGGAAAGAGACACGTGTACACCAATGTTCATCGCAGCACTGTTTATAATAGCCGGGACATGGAAGCAACCTAGATGTCCATCAGCAGACGAATGGATAAGAAAGCAGTGGTACATATACACAATGGAGTATTACTCAGCCATTAAAAAGAATACATTTGAATCAGTTCTAATGAGGTGGATGAAACTGGAGCCTATTATACAGAGTGAAGTAAGCCAGAAAGAAAAACACCAATACAGTATACTAATGCATATATATGGAATTTAGAAAGATGGTAACAATAACCCTGTGTACGAGACAGCAAAAGAGACACTGATGTATAGAACAGTCTTATGGACTCTGTGGGAGAGGGAGAGGGTGGGAAGATTTGGGAGAATGGCATTGAAACATGTAAAATATCATGTATGAAACGAGTTGCCAGTCCAGGTTCGATGCACGATACTGGATGCTTGGGGCTGGTGCACTGGGACGACCAAGAGGGATGGAATGGGGAGGGAGGAGGGAGGAGGGTTCAGGATGGGGAACACATGTATACCTGTGGCGGATTCATTTTGATATTTGGCAAAACTAATACAATTATGTAAAGTTTAAAAATAAAATAAAATTAAAAAAAAAAAAGATTCATGCTGAAGCGTCTGGGTGTAAAATATATGTAACTTACTTTCAAATGCATGTAATTTGTGCGTGTATGTGTGTGTGTGTGTGTATAAAGCAAGTGTCTCAAAAATGTTAAAAATTTGGTAAATATAAGGTATATGGACATTAACTGCACTTTCTATATTACTTCAATTTTCTGGAGCTTTTTATTTTCTTTCTTTTAAATTATAAAGTATGATTTTAATAACACATTTACAGGAGACTTGGAAAAGACAGAACAAAGTTATATATAGTTTCACTATTACAATTATTTTTTAAGTAGATAAATTAAGATTTTTAGTTGAGGTTTCAATATCAAACTCTCAAAAATTAATAGAATGAATAGACAGAAAGAAGAAGATATAGCAGACCTGAAAAGCACTATGAGCCAATTTAACATAATTAAATTTTATATAATTTTTACACAACAGCAGGATACAAATTCAATTCAAGTTCCCATAGACTATAAACCAGAAGATGGAACATATCCAGGGATGTAAAACAAGGTGCAAAAATTTCATGGTCTAAAGGTACTGAAATCATACAGAATCTGTTCTTTCATCACTGTGGAATTATGTTAGAAATCAATTATCAAAACATATTTGAAAATAACCCACCTGTTTTCAAGAGCAATGTGACATTTACCAAAAGAGACCTTTGACTTAGCCACTGAAAGCCTCAATGAAGTTAAAAGACTGAAAAAACACAGAGGGTGATTGCAGACAAGAAAGCATTTAAATGAGAAATTAATATCAAAGATATTTAAAAATTGCATGTATCTGGAAATAAAATGTCCACTTTAAATTATGGGTGTACCTAAGAAACCATAACAAGGAAAATTAGAAAATATTTGAAATAGGATAAATATGAAAAGAAAGTTTATCAGAATTTGTTGCATGTAGCTGAAGCTGCTCACTGCACTTAAATACACTGTGGAATCTTGAATATGGAAATGAATGGAAATGTGAAGAAAATCTGTACAATAATAATGCTGTATCACATGCTAATTTCCTGTTCTTTTTTAAAACATAGTATTTCTTTATATTCTCAGAATTGGATTAGAAGTTTCAAACCTCATCAAATTTTTTAAATAACTAAAATAATAAGCTTTCCAGACTTTTAGCATTAATACTAGATGCCAGAATAAATGTAACTATATCAAAGATTTGAGTGAAAATAAATTAGAAATTTATTAGAATTATCAATTAGTATTCTATTCATACTGAGTCAAACAAATAAATCTAAAATGTCATAAATTTTTTAACTAAGCAAAAATTCATAATTTTTCTAAAAATATATATATTATACATAAGCTTTTCTACTTGATAAAGAACAACAAAACAAAAGAAATGGAGAAATTGGAAAACATAAACTAAATGGATTGGGAGCACTGAATATGAAATAGAAAAAGTGAAACAAATTAGGTAAAAGTTAAAAAAAAAATCACCCTATAGTCCAGTCATTTTTAAACACAGATGCTCATTAGAAAGACATCTGGAGCTTTGGAGGAAAAACAACCAATACATGGGCATTTGTATTCTTAAAAAAAAAAATTCCAAGATAATTCTGATATGCATCTGGATTTTAAAAAGTGATTCTAGGTTTTTTCTATTAAATGTCAGTTTTAGGGATAAAGAATTCTATTATTTTCTGTTGACCAATCATGATACAATGGAATTAAAAAGAGTAATAGTTACATAATCACAATAGTAAAACATGTTTTATCTGTTTTAATAACCAATAATCAGACAAAAAATAAAAGATAATTACAATTTCAAGCCATAATGGAAACATGATTAACCTAACAATATAAAATAATTACAATTTGAGGGGTTAAGTAGAGTGATGTGGTAGGTGAAGTGCATACATACACATGTTTTTCATCCATCCAGCCAGTCTATGTCTTTTGGTTAATGCATTTAATCCTTTTACATATAAAGTAATTATCAACATGCATGATCCTATTATCATTTTCTTAATTGTTTGGGGTTTGTTTTGTGTAAGCTTTTTCTTTCTCTTGTGTTTCCTACCTAGAGAAGTTCCTTTAGCATTTCTCATAAAGCTAGTTTCATGGTGCTGAATTTTCCTAACTCTTGCTTGTGGAAAGCTTTTGATTTCTCCATCAAACCTGAACAAGAATCACGCTGGGTAGAGTATTCTTGGTTACGCATTCTTCCCCTTTCATCACTTTAAATATACTGTGCCATTCCCTTCTGGCTTATAGAATTTCTGTTGAGAAATCAGCTGATAACCTTATGGAAGCTCCCTTGTACATTATCATTTTTCCCTTGTTGCCTTTAATATTACATCTTTGTCTTTAATTTTCATTAGCTTGATTACTATGTATGTCCTACTTGGGTTTAGCCTATCTGGAACTTGCTCAGCTTCCTAGACTTGGTTGACGATTTCCTTTGCCATGTTAAGGAAGTTTTCAGTTAAATTCTCTTGAAATATTTTCTCAGGTCCTTTCTCTTTCTCTTCTCATTTTGGGACCCCTATAATGTGAATGTTGGTGCATTTAATGTTGTCCCAGAGGTCCCTTCAGTCAGTTCAGTTCAGTCGCTCAGTCATGTCTGACTCTTTGCAACCCCATGAATTGCAGCATGCCAGGCCTCCCTGTCCATCATCAACTCCAGGAGTTTACCCAGACTCATGTCCATCAAGTCGGTGATGCCATCTAGCCATCTCATCCTCTGTCATCCCCTTCTTCTCCTGCCCCCAATCCCTCCCAGAATCAGAGTCTTTTCCAATGAGTCAATTCTTTGCATGAGGTGGCCAAAGTATTGGAGTTTCAGCTTTAGCATGAGTCTTTCCAAAGAAATCCCAGGGCTGATCTCCTTTAGAATGGACTGGATGGATCTCCTTGCAGTCCAAGGGACTCGCAAGAGTCTTCTCCAACACCACAGTTCAAAAGCATCAATTCTTCAGCACTCAGCTTTATTCACAGCCCAACTCTCACATCCATATATGATCACTGGAAAAACCATAGCCTTTGTTGGCAAAGTAATATCTCTGCTTTTCAATATGCTATCTAGGTTGGTCATAACTTTCCTTCCAAGGAGTAAGCGTCTTTTAATTTCATGGCTACAATTACCATCTGCAGTGATTTTGGAGCCCAAAAAAATAAAGTCTGATACTATTTCCACTGTTTCCCCATCTATTTGCCATGAAGTGATGGGACCAGATGCCATGATCTTCGTTTTCTGAATGTTGAGCTTTAAGCCAACTTTTTCACTCTCCTCCTTCACTGTCTTAATTATTTTCATTCTTTTTTCTATATTCTGTTGTGCAACAGTGATTTCCACCATTCTATTTTCCTGATAATATGTGCTCTTTTGCATCAGTTACTCTGCTGCTGAGTCCTTGCACTGTACTGTTCATTTGTTTTTTTTTATTTCTTCTAGGTCTTTGGTAAACATTTCTTGCATCTTCTCCATTCTTTTTCCAAGATCCTGGATCATCTTCACTATCTATTCTGAATTCTTTATCTAGAAGATTGCCTATATCCACCTCATTTAGTTTTTATCTTGGGTTTTATCTTGTCCTTACATCTAGGACATAATCCTATATATTTTCATTTTGATTAACTGTTTGTGATATGATTTTCGTTCTGGCAGCTGTGGGATTGTAGTTCTTGCTTCCTCTGTCTGCCCTCTAGTGGATGAGGCTAAGAGGGTTGTGTAAGTATGCTAATGGGAGGGACTGACAGTGTGAAAAACTGGGTCTTGTTCTGGTGGGCAGGGTCATGCTCCATAAAACTTTAATCCGATTGTCTGCTAATGGGTGGTTGTTAAACAGCTAGTTGCAATTTTGATGCTCTTGCAGGAGGAGATGAGTACATGTCCTTCTACTCTGCCATCTTGAACCAATCTCCTAGGTTTTTAATTAGATAAATGAAAAGGTGGGGAGGAAATCAAGATACCTCAACCCAACATTGTTGTTGTTGTTTTTCAGTTGCTCAATCATGTCCAACTCTTTGTGACCTCATGGACTGAAACACAGCAGGCTTTCCTGTCCTTCACTATCTCTTGGAGTTTGCTCAAACTCATGTCCGTGGAGTCGATGATGCCATCCAACCATCTCATCTTCTGTTGCCTCCTTCTCCTCCTGCCTTCAATCTTTCCCAGCATCAGGGTCTTTCCCAATGAGTCAGCTCTTCATATCAGGTGGACAAAGTATTGGAGCTTCAGCATCAGTCTTTCCAATGAATATTCAGGGTTGATTTCAGGGTTGATTTAGGATTTACTGGTTTGCTTTCCAACGGACTCTCAATAGTCTTCTCCAACAGTTCAAAAGTATCAATTCTTCAGTGTTCAGCCTTCTTTAGGGTCCAACTCTTACATCTGCAGATGACTACTGGAAAAACCATACCTTTGACTAGATGGATCTTTGTCAACAAAGTGATGTATTTGCTTTTTAATACACTGTCTAGGTTTGTCATAGCTTTTCTTCCAAGGAGTAAGTGTCTTTTAATTTCATGGCTGCAGTCACTGTCTGCAGTGATTTTAGAGCCCAAGAAAATAAAGTCTGTCACTGTTTCCACTGCTTCCCCTTTACTTTGCCATGAATTGACAGGACCAGATGCCATGATCTTAGTTTTCTGAATGCTGAGTTTCAAGCCAGCTTTTTCACTCTCCTCTTTCACCTTCAACAAGAGGCTCTTTAGTTCCTCTTTGCTTTCTGCCATTAGGCTGGTTTTATCTGCTTATTTGAGGTTATTGATATTTCTCCTGGAAATCTTAATTGCAGCTTGTGCTTCATCCAGCCTGGCATTTTGCATGATATACTCTGCGTATAAGTTAAATAAGCAGGGTGACATATACAGCCTTGATGTACTGTAGTGCTTTCCCAATTTTGAACCAGTCTGTTTCTCTATGTCCAGTTTTAACTGTTGTTTCTTGACCTGCATACAGGTTTTTCAAGAGGCAGGTCAGGTGGTCTGTTATTCCTATCTCTTTAAGAATTTTCCACAGTTTGTTGTGATCCAAAAATAGAATCTCTACAGAAACACAAAGCAGAACTAGATAGGAAACTATCACCACAAAAATAAATTTTACCATCTAAATACACATGGCATACTATACTAGGTATTATAATAAAAAACTAACATGCTGTATGGTTTTTAAGAACATATAATCTAAGATTATAAACATAACATTGAAACTGAAAAGCAATAGCTATACAAATTTAAACAATAAAGTAAGTATATGTCCTAATCATCACTACTTTTATGGTAATGGTTTAGTCACTAAGTCATATCCAACTCTTGCAACCCCACAGACTACCAGGCTCCTCTGTCCTTGGGATTCTCCAGGCAATAATACCAGAGTGGGTGGCCATTTCCTTCTCCAGAGGATTTTCCCAACCTAGGGATCAAATCCAGATCTCCTGCATTGCTGGCAGATTCTTTATCAAGTGAGCTACAAGGAAAGTCCCTACCTTCTCTGTCCATGGGATTCTCCACACGAGAATACTGGAGTAGGTAGCCATTCCCTTCTCCAAGGGATCTTCCTGGCCCAGAGATTGAACCCAGGTCTCCTGCATTACAGGCAGATTCTTTACCATCTGAGCCATGTGGCTCACCACTTTTCTAGCCACACCAAAAAGAAAAGCTCCTCAAATCTGGAAAAGCTCATTCTAACCTTTATAACTCTATATACATTCTACCACTTAAACTGGCTCACAGGATATATAAAGTTTAACCAGTATCACTTTTTTATTCAAGAAATCAGAGTGGAGACTTCCCTGGTGGTCCAGTGGTTATGACTTCACCTTCTAAGGTAGGGGTTGTGGGTTAGATCCCTGGTTGGGAAGCTAAGATTCCACATGCTTCATAGCCAAAAACACACACACACACACACACACACACACACACACACACACACACAAAATAAAACATAAAACAGAACCAATATTGTAACTAATTCAATAAAAACTTTAAAATTGGTCCACATTAAAAAAACGAATCTTTTAAAAAAAGAAAGAAAGAAATTAGATGGCCATTAATGAGGGACTTAATTTTGAGAGGGAAAGCAGCTCATTTCTGCTTATAACACTATCTTAGACACTATAACAAAGTATTCTGTGCTATGTTACAAATTCGCCTTTTCCCAACAGTCCCTGCTTTTCATCATGAGTCAGTTCAAACATTCTTTCCTAGGAGCATTTTCTCATCGCCCCAAATTTAGTTAGGGTAAAGAAAATAATGGGCTTCTGGGGTAGCCCAAATGGTAAACAATCTGCCTGCAAGGTGGGAGACCTGGGTTCGACCCCTGGGTCAAGAAGATCCCCTGGAGAAGAGCATGGCAACCCACTTCAGTATTTGTGCCTGGAGAATTCCATGGACAGAGGACCCTGGTGGGCTACAGTCCATGGAGTCACAAAGAATCGTATATGACCGAGCAACTAACACTTTCACTTCTCAAAGATAATATTTTATTACCATGGTATATAATTTTTCCAATCCAAACTGATCCAGCATTTGGTAGTGCTTGAGATACAAGAATAAATAAGACACTTGCCATATCAAGTCCCTAGTTTGGTACTGGAGACACTCATGCAAAGAAATAACTATGTATGCCGTCAGGGAGGGGGAAATCCACCCCCGCCAAATCATACATTTTTAGACTGGTCTAATAATTAAATTGACACAAAACAAATTAAGTGGAGAAAAAAACTCTAATCTGTGTGTAAAGAGGTCTCATAAAAATAGGACACCCAGAGTAACTAAAGCAGGCTATTTATACATCATTTTTAGACAAAGAAAATTACTTGTGAAGATTTAACAAACCAAACAGGCTTGTGCATGGGGTAGCAAACTGATGAAGTAACAAAGTCTGCTTATACAGCTTTACTTGTCTTGAAATACCTACGCTGGTAATAAGGATGCTTTTTATGCTCCTGGTATAGGGACAATACCTTCATACAGGAGATTTACTTCCTACTTTCTGAGAGAAACTGTTTTTTATTATGATTTTCCCCCATGAGGCATTTGTCAAGTAACTGAAATTTAAAATAATAACTATGCCACTGTGGTGTATCTTGGAGTGACCTGCTCTGAGCCCCAACAGTACCACTTACTATCATGCAATCCACCAAGCTACTCAAGTCAAAAACCTCAGATGTCTTATGATTCTCTCTTTCCTCCATTACATCTAGGCCACTGGCAAAGTGATTCTATCACCAGACAAATAATGAATGCATCCTTTCTCTCCATTTCCACTATTACTCTGGTCCAGAACTAACTTCCGGAGAAGGCGATGGCACCCCACTCCAGTACTCTTGCCTAGAAAATCCCATGGATGGAGGAGCCTGGTAGGCTGCAGTCCATGGGGTCACTAAGAGTCGGACACGACTGAGCGACTTCACTTTCACTTTTCACTTTCATGCATTGGAGAAGGAAATGGCAACCCACTCCAGTGTTCTTGCCTGGAGAATCCCAGGGTGGGGGAGCCTGGTGGGCTGCCATCAATGGGGTCACACAGAGTCGGACATGACTGAAGTGACTTAGCAGCAGCAGCAGCAGCAGAACTAACTTCTTTCATCTGAATTGCTAGTATAAAACATAATTTGTCTTCCATAAATGGTCTTCCCCTCTTGATTCCTTGTCATCTGTTTTCCACACAAGAGAGAGAGTAATCTTTTAAAACATAAAACAGATCATGTCAGTCCCTTGCTTAAACCTTTCCAATAGTTTCACTTGGAATAGAATCCAAATTCTTTACCATGGCTGCCTTCCAGGTTCCATATGTTCTGGACCTATCTGTATCTCTGGCCTAATCTCCTAATCTCCCTCTCACATAGTACACTTCAGCCATACTGATTTTCTTTGCATTTCTCAATTTTACCAGCTTTTTACCTCTTACACTTTTGTACTAGCGATTTCTCTCTGCCTAAAATGCTATGAGTACTTCTGTGGCTGGCTCATTACTGTCACACAGGTTTCAGTTAAAATGTTACTTCTCAGCCAGGCCTTTAGCGATCACTCAATCTAAAATAGCCACCTATCCATTTTCTTCATTTTATCTCTGTAACACTGATCATTACTTGATCTTTTCTTATTTAAAATTTTATTGGCTGTCTCTCTCTCTTCTAAATCAAGCCTTCTCAGGAGAAATTACTAATGACCTTACAAAAATAAAAAATAATTATAATAGCATATTATAAGCAACTTTATAACAACAAATTAATAAATGAAATGGGCAAATTCCCAGAAAGACAAAAACTACTAAAACTGAATCAAGAAAAAATAGAAAGCCAAAGTAAATCTGAAAAATTAAAGACTGAATTATTAATTTTTTAAATTCCCACAAATAAAAGATTATGGATAGTTGGCTTCACTGATGAGTTCCACCAAAACTTTAAGAGGAATTAATAAAGGGTTGAGATCAAGATGGCAAAGTAGGAAGACCTGACCTCACTTCCTTTCAGAAGCACACAAAAAATACAAATACTTAGAGAGCAACTATCTCTGACAATGACCTAAAAAAAATAGAAGAGAAAATTTTCCACAACAAAAGATATAATAAAGGAGACAAGATGAGTAAGAGTGGCAGAGATGTGGTCCAATCAAGATGCACACTCTTGGCAAGGCAAAACACCAGCTGGAGGGATATGACAATTGCTCAGGTGCTCACCTAGTAATAAAGGGTCTAAGCCCCACATCAGGCTTCCCAGTCCATCAGTCCTGCACTAGGAAGATAAGCTCCCAAAATATGTGAAAACCAGCTGGGTTTACATTTAGAAGAGTCAGAGGGTTGTAGAAAACTGAGACTCCACCCTTAAAAGACATATGAAAAACTCACTCCACTCCCAGCAAATGCAGCATTCAGAGAGGCACATAGGTCAAATCCACTTTCTTATCTTAGAAAGCCTCTCTGAGAGGCCGGAAGCAGATGGAATACCCGCCTAGAGACTGAGATATTGGTGGCATCCATAGAAGTTAACATAGAGAATTAGACAAAATGAAGCCTAAAGGAATACTGTCCAAATTAAATGAAAAAACAAAAACCTAAGAAAAATAACTAAGTTAAACAGATAAGCAATCTACCTGAAAAAGAGTTTGACATAATGTTTATAAAGATACCATACTTGAAAGAAAAATGAATACTGTGAGAATCTCAAGAGTTTGGAAACATAAAGAAAAAAATGAAACTACTGAAAAATTACAGTAGCTACTTGAAAAATACAATAGCTAAAATAAAAAATGCACCAGAGAGAATTCATAATAGATTAGATGATGCAGAAAAATGGATCTGCAATCTGAAAAACAGAACAGTAGAAATCACTGAAACTGAGCAGAAAAAAGAATTTTAAAGAACAAGGCTAATAAAAGAGACCTCTGGACAACATAAAATGTACTAACATTTTGAAGTCCCACAGAGGTCCCATAAAGATAAGAGAGAGAAAGGGGCAGAGAACTTATTTGAATCAGTCAGTCAGTTCAGTCGCTCAGTCATGTCCAACTCTTTGTGACCTCATGAATCGCAACACGCCAGGCCTCCCTGTCCATCACCAACTCCCAGAGTTCACCCAAACTCATGTGTATCAAGTCGGTGATTCCATCTAGCCATCTCATCCTCTGTTGTCCTCTTCTCCTCCTGCCCTCAATCCCTCCCAGCATCAGGGTCTTTTCCAATGAGTCAACTCTTCGCATGAGGTGGCCAAAGTACTGGAGTTTGAGCTTCAACATCAGTCCTTCCAATGAACACCCAGGACTGATCTCCTTTAGGATGGACTGGTTGGATCTCCTTGCAGTCCAAGGGACTCTCAAGAGTCTTCTCCAATACCACAGTTCAAAAGCATCAGTTCTTTTGATGGCACTCAGCTTTTTTCACAGTCCAACTCTCACATCCATACATTGAATAAATAATACTAATCAAGAAAAACTTCCCTAACCTGACAAAAAACACAGACATCCAGATCCACAAAGCACAGTCTCAAACAAAATGAACTCAGATTCAAAGAGAGAAACATTATACTTAAAATGACAAAAACTAAAGACTTAAATCAAAAGCAGTAAGAGAAAAACAAGTAGTTACATACAAAGGAATTACCATAAGACTATAAGCTGATTTTTTGGCAGAAATTTTGCAGACCAATCCTATAACCAGCAATACTCTACCCGGCAACATTATCATTCAGAGATGAAGAAAAGAGAAATAATTTTATGACAAGTAAAAACAAAAAGAAAAAAAAAACAAAAAGAGTTCACTGCCACTAAACTAGTAAATTACTAAAATTTACAAGAAAGGTTAAAGAGATTTCTCTAAGCAGAAAAGGCCATAATCAAATTTTAAAAAACCATGAAAGAAAAAAAATTCACAAGTAAAGCAAAACATCTATTAAAGGTAGTGGGTCAAACATCTACAAAGCTAAAAGTTAAAACATAAAAGTATAAAATCATGTATACTACAGTAGTTAAGAAATACACAAAATAAAAAGATGAAAATATGACATCAAAAGCATTAAATGTGGCAAAAGAAGTAAAAATGTAGGGCTTTCTGAATGCATTCAAATTTAAGAGATCATTAATTTAAAGTAGGTGGCTATATACACAGATGGCTATATATGAACCTCATGGTAACAACAAACCAAAATTCTATAATAGATACCAAAAAAATTTTTAAAGAAATCCAAATGTACTAAAGATAGTAATCAAATCACCAAGCAAGTGGGAAACAGAAGAATAAAAAAGAATACAAAAATAACTAGAAAACAGATTTTAAAAAGGGCAATAAGCACATGCCTGCATGTTTGTGCCTATGCTCGGTCACTCGGTTGTCTGACTCTTTGCAACCCCATGTACTGCAGCCTCCAGGTTCCTCTGTCCATGGAATTTTCCAGGCAAGAATCCTGGGGCAGGTTGCCATTTCCTACTTTGGGAGATCTTCGTAACCCAGGGGTTGAACCTACATCCCTTGCATCTCCTGCAATGGTAGGTGGATTCTTTAACCACTGCACCAGCTAGGAAGCCCAAGTACACCCCTATTTATAATCGAATGCAAATGGAGTAAATTTTCCAATCAAAAGACACAGGATGGTTGAATGGATTAAAAAAATAAGACCCGTATACATGCTGCCTACAAAAGACTCATGTCAGATCTAAAGACACTCACAGGCTGAAAGTGAAGGGATGAGTAAAGATTGTTCAGGCAAATGAGAACAAAAGGAAAAGTGGGGAAGAAATGCTTATATTAGACAAAATAGATTTTAAAGACTTCAACAACACAAAGAAGGACATTATATAATAATAAAGAGATTAATGTAATAAGATAACACTTGTTAAATACCTATGCACACAACACCTAAATACATAAAGCAAGTATCAGTAGCTATAAAGGAAGAAACAGACAGTAATACAATATGGTAGGGGACTTTAATACCCAACTTAAGTCAATTGTTAGATCATCCAGAATTACTATCAATAAGGAAACAATGACCCTAAATGAAATATTAGAGCAAACAGACTTAAAGACAGACATAATATTCCATCTAAAAGTGGCAGAATATACACACTCTTCTCAAATGTGCACAGAACATTCTCCAAGACAGATTACATTCTAGGCCACAAAGCAAGTATCAATAAATTTAAGAAGACTGAAAGTATATCAAACGTCTTTTCCAACCACAACTGTATGAAACTACAAGTAAATGCGAGAAGAAAACCAGAAAAACACAGACATATTGGAGATAAATAATATGTTACTAAACCAATGGGTTAACAAAGAAATCAAAGAAGAAATTGAAAAATACTTGAGACCAATGAAAATGGAAATACACCATAACAAAATCCATGCGATAAAGCAAAATCAATTCTAAGAGGAAAGTTTGTAGTGATACAGACCTCCCTCAAGAAAAAAAGAAATAACTCACATAGACAATCTAACATTACACTTAAAGGAACTATAGAAAGAGGAATAAGATCAAAGTTGGTAGAAAAAGGGAAATAAAACCAGAGCATACATAAATAGATAAAGCAACAGAAAACATCAATGAAACTAAAAGCTAGTTCTTCAAAAAGATAAACAAAACAAAAATTGATAAACCTTCAGGTAGGGTCATAAAGAAAAAGAGAGACAGCAAGAAATTAAATCTGAAATATAAAAGGAGAATGTATAACTGACAGCAGAGAAAGATAATGAATCATAAGGGATTACTATAAACAATATACTCCAACAAACTGGACAACCTCAAAAAAACGGACAAAATCCTACAAATACACAATCTTCCAAGACAGCATCACCTATTTCATAGACATGAATTTGGGCAAACTCCAGGAGATCATGAAGGACAGGGAAGCCTGGCGAGTACAGTCCATGGGGTCACAAAGGGTCAAACACAATTTAGCAACTGAACAACAACAAGACTGAATCAGGACAAAACAGAAAATCTGAACAGACTGGTTACAATTAGTGAAACAATAACAAAATTCAGGATGAACTGGTTTCATAGGTGAATTCTAAAAATACATCTTGAAGAAGAGTTAGTATCTATCCTTCTGAAAGTATCCCAAAAAAGTAAAGAGGAAGAATCAGCTCCAAATTCCTTCTACCAGCATTATTCTAATACCAAACTCATAAAAAGACTCTACAAAAAAGAAAACAATAGGCCAATATCCTTGATGAACAGAGATGTAAAAATCCTCAATAAAATACAAAGTGAATTCAACCATACATTGAGAGGATCATACACCATAATCAAATAAGATTTACCGTAGAAATGCAAGGATGAGTCAATATCACAAATAAGTCTGTGAGCTATACCACATTAGTAAGAATGTATATAAAAATATTACCTTATTAGATATAAAAAAAAGATACTTGACAAAATCCAATATCCATTTATGAAGAAAATTCTCAACAAAGTGGGTATAGAAGGATTATGCTGCTGCTAAGTCACTTCAGTCGTGTTCGACTCTGTGCAACCCCATAGACGGCAGCCCACCAGGCTCCCCGTCCCTGGGATTCTCCAGGCAAGAACACTGGAGTGGGTTGCCATTTCCTTCTCCAATGCATGAAAGTGAAAAGTGAAAGTGAAGTCACTCAGTCGTGTCCAACTCCCAGTGACTCCATGGACTGCAGCCTACCAGGCTCCTCCATCCATGGGATTTTCCAGGCAAGAATACTGGAGTGGGGTGCCACTGCCTTCTCCGAGAAGGATCATAGTTAAACATAATAAAAGACTGATATGACAAACCCACAACAAACATCATACTGAAGAGTGAAAAACAGAAAGCTTTTCCTCTAAGACCAAGAACAAAACAAGAATGCACACCACGTTTATTCAACACAGTATTAGAAGTCCTAGCTACAGCAATCACAGAAGAAAAAACAAATATATCCAAACTAGAAAAGAAGAAGTAAAATTGCCATCATTTCCAGATGACATGATACTAAGTATCAGTTCAGTTCAGTTCAGTCACTCACTCGTGTCTGACTCTTTGCAACCCCATGAATCCCAGCACGCCAGGCTTCCCTGGCCATCACCAACTCTCGGAGTTCACTCAGACTCAGGTCCATCGAGTCAGTGATGCCATCCAGCCATCTCATCCTCTGTCGTCCTCTTCTCCTCCTGCCCCCAATCCCTCCCAGCATCAGGGTCTTTTCCAATGAGTCAACTCTTCACATGAGGTGTCCAAAGTATTGGAGTTTCAGCTTCATCAACAGTCCTTCCAATGAACACCCAGGACTGATCTCCTTTAGAATGGACTGATTGGATCTCCTTGCAGTCCAAGGGACTCTCAAGAGTCTTCTCCAACACCACAGTTCAAAAGCATCTTCAGCACTCAGCTTTCTTCACAGTCCAACTCTCACATCCATATATGACCACTGGAAAAACCACAGCCTTGATTAGACGGACCTTTGTTGGCAAAGTAATGATAGAAAGCCCTAAAAGTGAAAGTCGCTCAGTTGTGTCTGACTCTTTAGGACCCCACGGACTACACAGTCCATGGAATTCTCCAGGCCAGAATACTGTAGTGGGTAGCCTTTCCTTTCTCCAGGGGATCTTCCTAAGCCAGGGATCAAACTCAGGTCTCCCACATTGCATGTGGATTCTTTACCACTTGAGCCCCAAGGGAAGCCCAGAAAATCCTATAGACTCCATCAAAAAATATGGGAACATAATAAATGAATCGGATACAAAACTAATATACCAAAACATGTTACTTTTCTAGTTGACAATAATGAACTATAAGAAAGGGAAATTAAGAATATTTTCCCATTTATAATTGCATCAAAAAAATAAATAAAAGACCTAGAAAAAATTTTAACAAAAGGTAAAAGACCTATAGTCTTTTAAAGACTATAAAACACTAATAAAATAAACTGAAAATGACACAAATAAATAGAAAGATATACCATGCTTATAGATTTAAAAAATTATTATTGTTTAAAATATCCATACTATCCAATCTACAGATTCAGTACAATCTCTATCAAAATACCAATGGAATTTTACAGACCTAAAACACACCATAAAATCTGTGTGGATTCACGAAAGATCCTGAATAATCAAAGCAACCTTGAGAAAGAAGAACAAAACTGAAGGTATCGTGCTTCTAGTTTTCAAACTATACTACAAAGTTTTAGTAATCAAAACAGTATAGTACTGACACAAAACAGACACACAGATTAATGTAAATTAAGAGCATATAGGTGAATTCTAAAAACATCTGAAGAGGTAATATCTATCTTTCTGAATGTATTCCAAAAAATTAGAGAGGAAGAATCAGCCCCAAATTCCTTTCACAAGCATTACTCTAACACCAAACTCATACAAAGACTCTACAAAAAATAAAATTATAGGCCAATATACTTGATTAATAATAAATATTTATTTATAAATAATAATATAAATCCATGTAATAAATCCATATTGATATGGCCAATTAATCTACGACAAAGTGGACAACAATATAAAATGGGGGAAAGATAGTATCTTCAATAAATGACCATGGGAAAACTGAACAGATACATACAAAGAAAGAAACTGGACCAACACCCTTAAACCATTTGCAAAAATAAACACAAAATAGATTAAAGAATTAAACGTAAGACCTGAAGCCCTGTAACTCCTAGAAGAAAACATACAGAGTAAACTTTCTAACATCAGCCTTAGAAATATCTTTTTGGATCTGTCTCCTCAGGCAAGGGAAACAAGAGCAAAAGTAAACAAATGGAACTGCGTCAAACTAAAAGGCTTTTGAACAACAAAGGAAACCATCAATAAAAAGAAAAGGCGACCTTCTGAATGGGAGAAAATATTTGTAAATGATGTATCCAATAAGGGGTTAATATCCAAACTATATAAAGAACTCATGCAACTTAGTATAAAAAAAAAACACCCAAAACAACAAGAAATCCAACTAAAAATGGGCAGAGAATCTAAAGAGATATTTTTATAAGGAAGACATACAAAATGCCAACAGATAAATGAAATGATGCTCAACATCACTAATTATCAGGGAAATGAAAGTCAAAATCACAATGAAGTATCATTCATACCTGTCAGAATGGCTATTATAAAAAAGACATCAAATAACAAGTGCTGGTGAGGTTCTGGAGAAAAAGAAGCTCTTCTACACTATTGATGAGAATGTAGAATAGTGCAGCCACTACAGGAAACAGTATGTAGCTTCTTTAAAAAAATTAAAAACTAAAACTGCCATATGATCCAATAATTTCACTTCTAGGCATTGAAAAAAACTGCAGGAGCCAATATATGGAAGAAACCTAAGTGGTCATAAACAGATGAATGTATAAATATGTGGTGTATGTGCGTGTGTGTATATGTGTGTGTGTCTACGTATGTATACATACATACATATATACACATGTATGTGAATGGAATATTACTCAGACATAAAAAAGAATGAGATCTTGCTCCTTGAAATAACACGGATGGATACAGAAGATGAATCTAGAGGGTATTATGCTAAGTGAAATAAGTCTGACTTTCTATTTGTCTCAGAAAGACAAATACTACATGATTTCATTTACATGTGGAATCTAAAAAGCAAAACAAAATAGAAATAGACTCACGGATACAGGGAACAAATGGGATAGTTCCTACAGGGGAGGAGAGTACAGAAATGGACAAAATAGGTGAAGAGAATTAAGAGGTGCAAACTTGCAATCATATAATAAACAAATTATGGGGACATAATGCACATCATAGGGAACAGAGCCAACAACAGTGTAATAACTTTGTATGATGATAGATAGTTACTAGACTTATTGTGGTTTTTGTATTCTTGATGTATACAAATGCTGAACCACTATGCTGTATACTAAACATAATAATGTATGTCAACCTACTTCAATAAAAACATTAATATAATATTAATTATTAACATTAATACTTAACAAAGAATACTTTATATATTTTCAAAAAACAGAAGAGGAAGGAACAGCTCCCAATTCAATCTATGAGGCCAGTATTTCTGTGATACTAAAACCAGAAAGACACCCCAAGAAAACTAAAGATGACTATCTCTTGTAAGTATAGATGTAAAAATCTTCAAAAAAAAAAACTAGCAAACCAAATCGGTTAACATATAAGAAAGGTTATACACAATGACCAATTGATGCAATAAACTATTGCAATAGAATAAAAGACAAAAATCACGTAACTGTCCCAATAAACATAAAAAAGATATTTCACAAAATTCAACATCTCTTCGTGATAAAAATACTCAATAAACTAGGAATTAGGAGAATCTCAACCTGATAAATGTCATCTTGGCAAAGATAAAAAACAGATAGTTTCATACATAATGGTGAAAGATAACACTTTTCTCTGAAAACCAGGAACAAGACAAGGATATCTGCTCTCACCATTTCTATTAAAAATTGTATTGGAGGGTCTGTCTGGGGCATGTAGGCAAGATGAACTAAAGGCATCCAGAAAGGAAAGAAGGAAGTAAACCTATTGCTATTTGCAGATGTTTCCTTGTATACAGAAAACTCTATAATAAAGAATCCACTGTAAACTAGTTAGAACTAATAAACAAGCTCAACAATATTACAGGGTACAAGATAAATATACAAAAATCACCTGTATTTCTATATACTAGCAGTGAACAATCTAAATATGAAGTTAACAAAATTCAATTTACATAGCATCAAAATGAGTGAAATAATTAGGAAGAAATTTAACCAAAAAAGTACAAAGTCTATAATGTGAAAACTATGAAATATGGTTGAAAGAAATTTAAGAAGGTGTAGATAAACAGAAAGGTCCTATACCTATGGTCATAGAATCTGTGACAAAGGAGACAAGAATATACAATGGAGAAGAGACAGTCTCTTCAATAAGTTGTGTTGGGAAAACTGAACAGCTACATATAAAAGAATGAAATTAGAACATTCTCTAACACCATACACAAAAATAAACTGAAAATGCATTAAAGACCAAAATGTAAGTCCAGATACTATGAAACTCTTGGAGGAAAACATACGCAGAACACTTTCTGACATAATTTGCAGTGAGAACTTCTTGACCCACCTCTGAGACTAATGAAAATAAAAACAAAAACAAATGGGACCTAAAAGCTTTTGCACAACAAACAAAACCAAAAACAGAACAAAAAGACAACCCTCAGATGGGAAAAAATATTTGCAAACGAAGCAAATGACAAGGGATTAATTTCCAAAATATACAAACAGCTCATGTAGCTCAATATCAGAAAAAAAAAAAAACCCAAATAACTCAATCAAAAATGGGAGGAGATATATACATTTCTCCAAAGAAGACATACAGGTGGCCAAGAAACACATCAAAAGATGCTCAACATCACTAATTATTAGAGGAATGCAAATCAATACTACAATGAGGTTATCACCTCACACTGGTCAGAGTAGTCATCATGAAAAAAATATACAAACAGTAAATGCTGGAGAGGATGGGAAGAAAAAGGAACTCTCCTATACTGTTGATGGGAATGTAAACTGACACAGCCATTTAATGAAAAACAGTAGACAGCCTCCTTAAAAAAACTAAAAACAGAGCTATCATATGGTTCCGAGATCCCACTCCTGGGCATACACCAAGAGAAAACTTCAATTTGAAAAGATCCATGCACAACAACGTTCAAAGCAGCACTATGTACAGTAGCCAAGAAATGGAAGCAGCCTAAAAGTTCATCAACAAAGGAATAGATAAAGCTGTGGAACATATATACAGTGGAATATTACTCAGCCATAACAAAGAACAAAATAACGCCATCTGCACAGACTTGGATGGACCCAGAGATTGTCAGAGTAAAGTCAGAAAGAAAAAATATAATACTGTTTACACGTGGAATCTAGAAAAATGGTACAGATGAACTCACTGGTAAAGCAGAAATAGTCACAGATTTAGAGAACAAACATCATTATCAAGGTGGGAAGCAGGGGAGTGGAATGAAGTGGGAAACTGGGATTAACATATATACACTAGTATGTATAAAAGAGATAACTAATGAGAACCTACTGTATAGCACAGGGAACTCTACTCAACGCTCTACTGCTACTGCTGCTGCTAAGTCACTTCAGTCGTGTCCGACTCTGCGCAACCCCATAGACAGCAGCCCACCAGGCTCCCCCGTCCCTGGGATTCTCCAGGCAAGAACACTGGAGTGGGCTGCCATTTCCTTCTCCAATGCATGAAAGTGAAAAGTGAAAGTGAAGTCACTCAGTCATATCCAACTCTTAGCGACCCCATGGACTGCAGCCTTCCAGGCTCCTCCGTCCATGGGATTTTCCAGGCGAGAGGACTGGAGTGGGGTGCTATTGCCTTCTCCACTCAATGCTCTATGATGACCTAAATGGGAAGGAAATCTTAAAAAAGAGTGTATATGTATATACATACAATTGATTCATTTTGCTACACAGCAGAAATTAATACAACATTGTAAAGCAACAATACTCCAATAAAAATAATTTTTAAAAATAATATACATTATATAGAAATCATAATAAATAAAAAGCATAAATAAGGAACACTGTGGGATGTCAAAACTTAATTCTTGAGAAACTAAAAATCAAAAAATGTAAAGAGGACAGTTGTAACAAACATCCATTGAGTTTTCAGCTAAATTTTCTTTAAAAATTAAAACCTGAATCCTATAGAGCTCAAAAAAAAAACAAAAGCAACTGACAAACAACTAATCTCGAGAATATACAAGCAACTCCTACAGCTCAACTCCAGAAAAATAAATGACCCAATCAAAAAATGGGCCAAAGAACTAAATAGACATTTCTCCAAAGAAGACATACAGATGGCTCACAAACACATGAAAAGATGCTCAACATCACTCATTATCCGAGAAATGCAAATCAAAACCACTATGAGGTACCATTTCACACCAGTCAGAATGGCTGCGATCCAAAAGTCTACAAGTAATAAATGCTGGAGAGGGTGTGGAGAAAAGGGAACCCTCTTACACTGTTGGTGGGAATGCAAACTAGTACAGCCACTATGGAGAACAGTGTGGAGATTCCTTAAAAAACTGGAAATAGAACTGCCTTATGATCCAGCAATCCCACTGCTGGGCATACACACTGAGGAAACCAGAAGGAAAAGAGACACGTGTACACCAATGTTCATCGCAGCACTGTTTATAATAGCCGAGACATGGAAGCAACCTAGATGTCCATCAGCAGATGAATGGATAAGAAAGCAGTGGTACATATACACAATGGAGTATTACTCAGCCATTAAAAAGAATGCATTTGAATCAGTTCTAATGAGGTGGATGAAACTGGAGCCTATTATACAGAGTGAAGTAAGCCAGAAAGAAAAACACCAATACAGTATACTAACGCATATATATGGAATTTAGAAAGATGGTAACAATAACCCTGTGTACGAGACAGCAAAAGAGACACTGATGTATAGAACAGTCTTATGGACTCTGTGGGAGAGGGAGAGGGTGGGAAGATTTGGGAGAATGGCATTGAAACATGTAAAATATCATGTATGAAACGAGTTGCCAGTCCAGGTTCGATGCACGATACTGGATGCTTGGGGCTGGTGCACTGGGACAACCCAGAGGGATGGTATGGGGAGGGAGGAGGGAGGAGGGTTCAGGATGGGGAACACATGTATACCTGTGGCGGATTCATTTTGATATTTGGCAAAACTAATACAATTATGTAAAATTTTAAAAAAAAAATCAGAAAAAGAAAATTGGGTCTTGAGCACTCAAGAGTAGAACACATTGACTCTCCCAGTTCTCAAGTTTTCAGTCTGGGACTAGAGGTAACACAGACTCTCCTGGATGTCCAGCTTGCCAACTACAGATCTTGGAATTTGTCAGCCTCAACAGTCATGTCAGTCAATTCTTTCATACACAGACATACACACACTGTACTGGAGGTGGTGATCAAACTCATCCTCAAGAAAAAGAAATGCAAAAAGGCAAAATGGTTGTCTTAGGAGGCCCTATAAATAGCTTAGAAAAGAAGAGAACTGACAGGCAAGGAGAAAAGGAAAGATATACCCATTTGAATGCAGAGTTCCAAAGAATAGCAAGGAGAGATATGAAAGCCTTCCTCAGTGATCAATGCAAAGAAATAGAGGAAAACAACAGAATGGGAAAGATTAGAGATCTCTTTGACAAAATTAGAGATATCAAGGGGACATTTAATGCAAACATGGGGCTCAATAAAGGACAAAAATAGTATGGACCTAACAGAAGCATAAAATATTAAGAAGAGGTGGCAAGAATACACAGAAGAACCATACAAAAAAGGTCTTAATGACTCAGATAACCACAATGGTGTGATCACTCACCTAAAGCCAGATATCCTGCAGTGTGAATTCAAATGTGCCTTAGGAAGCATTACTAAGAAAAAGCCAGTAGAGATGATGGAATTCCAGCTAAGCTATGTATTATAAAATATGATAATAATAATAATCCTAAAATATGATGCTATTAAAGTCCTGCATTCAACATGCCAAAAAGTTGGAAAACTCAGCAGTGGCCACAGGACTGGAAAAAGTCAGCTTTTATTTCAATCCCAAAGAAGGGCAATGATGAAGAATGTTCAAACTACTACACAACTGCACTCATTTCACATGCTAGCATGGTAACGTTCAAAATCCTTTAAGCTAAGCTTCAACAGTATGTTAACCAAGAACTTCCAAATGTACAAGCTGGATTTAGAAAAGGCAGGAGAACCAAAAAGTCAAATTGCCAACATCCATTAGATCACAGAAAAAGAAAGGGAATTCCAGAAAAAATATCTACTTCTGTTTCATTGACTACACTAAAGCCTTTGACTGTGTGGATCACAGCAAACTGTGGAAAATTCTTAAAGAGATGGGAATACCAGACCACCTTATCTGCCTCCTCAGAAACCTGTATGCAGGTCAAAAAGTAATAGCTAGAATCAGACATGGAACAACAAACTAGTTCAAAACTGGGAAAGAAGTACATCAAAGTTATATTGTCACCTTGCTTATTTAACTTATATGCAGAGTACTAATGCAAAATGCCAGGCTGGATGAAGCACAACCTGGAATCAAGATTGTGAAGGAAAATATCAA